>NW_006371283.1:0-943 GCF_000327345.1 Myotis davidii
TTCCAGAAGAAACCAGGTTTTTGGCCTCGCTAACTGGAAATTTGGAAATTTTGGCTTCCCAAACTGCAACAGAATAAATTTTTGCTGTTTTAAACCACCAAGATTGTGGTATCTGTTACAAGAGCCATTGGAGACTAATACACCAGGGAAATTTCTAGTCAATTTTCAAGAGCCAGATTCCATGCCCTCTTCTTTGCAAAGCTTCCATCATTCCTTATGCAGGGTCATGTTTTCTTATTCTATTAGCCTAGTATTTATCTTACCATATTGGATTTTCACAAACTTTTTATTTTCTAACAAATATAATCTCATAAAATTTGCAAACATAAAATCATGCGTAGTTCTCTTAACTTCCTATAACACTGACATCTTACACAACTGTACTACAATTTTAAAAACAGGAAACTGACCTTGGTACAATACTGTTAACTAGAACTACACACCTCATTCAGTTTTTACCAACTAGGTTGAGTTTTAATTATTTTTTACACTAGACTGTGAGCTCTTCAAAGTCAGCAACCATGTATCTAATTCCTCTTTATGTTTGCAATGCCTAAGGAATTTGGATCTCAATAAATGTTTTTAAAATGAGAAGAAAGGAGAGGGGGAATACAGGAGAGGAGATACGATTAAATAAATTTGGGCCTGTTTGCTCATATTATTTGCAATTATAGGTGTATCTTTGGGTTGAAGGCAGAATGTTAATGAAACACTACACTTTCATGAAATTTAAAATTCTATGCTCTGACTTCTTGCTATATATTTTCACAATGGAAAAACTTAGAAATACATTCATTTTCACTACATGTGCTGTATGTATATCACTTTAATTTAAAATTTATTTTAAACAACCATTTAACAGTTCAGATGCTAAGAATTTCTAGCTAGGCCTGGCCAGTGTAGCTCAGTAATTAGCATTGACCTACAAACCAGGAGGTCATGG
>NW_006371284.1:0-943 GCF_000327345.1 Myotis davidii
AACTCTCCAGTCACATGGTTGGTTCTCCTGGCAACCAGCCCACATTCTCAATTGAGGTCCCAAATTTACCTCATTTGCACAATAAGACACCTTTATTGCTCTCATTGCTTGGGAAATTCCAAGGGTTTTAATAGCTCTGTGCCAAAAACAGGGATGAAAAACAAATATAGAGTCATTGTGTTAAAGATTAAACAACATCATTTAAATATAGTATTTAATATGCCTGTATTATATATGTGTGTGTGTGTGTATAAATCAAATTATATTAAAGTTAATTTAAAATATTTTGTGTCATAAGGAAAGAAGCTGTGAGTAACTCTGAGAAAATAAAATTGGTCTCTGGCTATCAGTTAATAAATGATAGCAAATGAGCCAGTAAACGTCCTTTTTTGCCTTCTGTGCATGTTTTCAGAAACTGATTTGACTACTTTCTCACTGAAAAATAGATCCTTCCTTGAAAACTGTCACACAATAAAGAGACTAAACAGGAGCCTTAGTCCATTCTTTTCCTCAATGTAAAAGGATTTATAAATGCTCATAAAACCAAAAGTACCAATGAGTTTCAGTGACTACTCTAATAACTTTTAACTACTGCACTGTTCCATCTGACCTTCTTGGTTTGGTCATTGAGCATCAAATGTAAGAAGAAACGAATTTATTCTAAAGAACTATGCAATACTTAAATCACACACAAAAGTATATACCTGCACCTGGTTCCTGCAACTGTATTATTTTCTATGGCAAAGATACAGCAACAAAATGTTCCTAAATGCTGAGTTTGCTCTCCGTGGCACATAGCACTGAAGAGAAATTCCTATGATAACTATGTCTTTCATCTGAGGTGACAGTCTAACATCTGTAGGGGAATATTTCCTTTCCTAAATATTCTGGGCATGAGGCTGGTCTTCAAATTAATTAATACTTACAGAATTAGTACTTTTTT
>NW_006371285.1:0-943 GCF_000327345.1 Myotis davidii
ATTCTATGGCATGTGGCCATTAAAAACGAGGAAAATGATAACCAATATTTTGTGGGCTACAATTTTTCTCCTCCTAGTTCAGTATTCTGTTCTAAGCCAAGACCATTAGTTCTAGCAGACCTGAAGCAAGCAACACAAGGAACCCTTCTGAATGGTAGGGTATAGCATCCTCACACTATTAGGATTGCAATGCGCTTTGGTAATTCGCTTGGCTTTTCACTTGCAAGAGCCAAGAGTCCAAATACGACATACTCTGTCTTCAGGGTCAGTTCTTCAAAGCAACAACAAAGGGACTGCCAGCAGGGCCTTCATTGGGAAACATGAACACGTCATTAATTCTCATTTTCCTCTTAATGAAGGTATTTCCCACATGTGTTGTCATTTTGGTTAATCTTTACATTTTGCTAATAATAACAGTTGCCAAGAGGAGGCTAAGAAGGACAATATTATAAGAAAAGCAGAATCCATCTGTGGACATGTGATGATCTAACTAAACATAAAATGTCTGGATTGTTAACATTCTGCAACCAAAGCACCAACCTTCAAATATGAACACTAAAACCCAGTAGATTACTTCTCTTTGCTGCTAGACTAGTGTCCCAACATTGTCACAATAATCACATAATTTCTTCTACTCTTCACCTGTTTTGATTAGTGCTATCTTCAGTGTTGATGATCTCTGTTATGACTTCACTGCCCACATTTACCTAATTAGTGGTTGAGTGGCCAGAGGCTACATTAGAAACCTTGGTTCCTTTGGTTTCTAACTAATCCAGTTATATTAATTTACCCCTGCATGCACTTAACATACAGCTTGCCAAATGTAGGTCCAAATATTCCTCTTAGTCAACCAGAAGTGATCTACATCTGTTAGGTCAATTACTCCTCCAATGAAGGTCCTTCCTAACTGAATACAATAAAAGTTGATCAAGAAAAAAAACAA
>NW_006371286.1:0-943 GCF_000327345.1 Myotis davidii
TGGAATGCTGTCAAGGTGCAAACGCTCTCCAATCAGGTATTTCTCTCTCCTGGTCACATGCATTGGAAAGGGGAGGGAGGGAAGCCCCTGGGTCCTGACAGCTGGGCACGAGCTTTACTTTTGTTGAGAGGGTGGGCACGTCAACTATGGGATGCCCTGAATTTCCTGGTTACTGCCCTGCAGCCCCTACTGAAGTCCCCAGCACCTCCCCTTCTACATGTGGCAGCCCTGGGCCAGAAGCAAGGGATTCTGGGAGCTCAGCCCCAGCTGATCTTCCAGCCTCATCGGATTCCCCCCCTCTTTCCTCAAAAGCGTGAGTACTAGTGGTATGGATGTTGGGGTGTCGCTTTATGGGATACTCTGGATGAATGGACTTGTAACTGTCAGGTTGCTGCTCTGTGAATAGAAGTGGGTACTTCTGTGCACTGAGAGAAAGGGACAGGGGAGTTGGGTATTTAGAGTTTTGGAGTCACCAGCCATTTCCTCTCTGCAGCTCTGAGTCTCTTCCAAACATCCCACACACTTCATCTGAGCCACCTGAACAGATTTCCTGCTCGGGGCCCTCATGGCCGATTGGATCAGGGCCGAAGGTAAGAGGATGTTCAGTCAGAAAAAAATATTTTATTTCCTTTATTTGCCTCTAGGAGCACCGCCCCTTTCTTTGCCACCTGCTGACACTAATATTCTCTTCCTGCAGCTAGATCCTAGTTCCTTTACCCTGAAGTAGGCAGACACGTGAGGTATATACAAACATTGGAATTTTATAAACTGGTTCAGTAAGCAGGGATCTGATGTAGTTCACCTTTCAAAATAATCATATTGAATTTTTTCTTAATATGTAATTTTCCCTTTTATTTCTAGTCCCTAAGATTGAGATACTAAGAATCAAAACTATCAAGAGGCCCTGGCCAGGTAGCTCATTTGGTTAGAGCAGGGGTGGGCA
>NW_006371287.1:0-943 GCF_000327345.1 Myotis davidii
CACTTAGCATATTAGGTTTTTATCATATAGGACATCATCTATCCTTTATATACTGTCTTACAAAAAAACTGTTAATGCAGATATCTAAGATTTGCTTTTAATGTATAAAGGGGACTTTTGGAATTACCCCAAAATCTGACTTTTAAGACTATGTCTTTTAAGGACTTAAAAAAGAACCTACATTGGAAACTCAGAGCTGAGCAATGACTTCTCTATTTGAGACTGTATTCATATATATTTCCTACATAAATGAATATCATTGAGTTAAAGGGTAGGGAGTTATAGGCCAATATGATTTACAGAGTAAAAATTATATTTTTCATGGTTTCAGAAGATTATCCTCTCGTGTGTTGCATTATTATCCTTAAAAGAGTTAAATAAAACTTACTTTGAATCCCAACTTTATGAATGAGTAGACCTCAGTTTTTTCACCTATAAAATGTCAATAAAAATGCCTGCCTGGTTATTATCAGATTCTTTCTTGATGAGAGATAGAGCATCTCTCATTGGAGAAGTAGGGTCTCACTTCCCCAGCTTCCTTTACTACTAGGGTAGGAACATACAACTCAGGTTTCATTAACCTGATGGTCATATTATAAAGATAGAGTCATAGATAGTCACTTTCAAGGCAATTTTCACAGTTTCAGGGAGACTGGGAGCCTATGGCAGTAGTGACAGTGGGGTACTGTCCTTTGTCCAGAGCTAGCTGCTTAGAAAGTGTGAATTTTACTATCTGGTACTGATAGATGATGGCACGGTGTCCTTGTTGAATCCTGAATGTGGTGTGCATGGCCCTGAACTTGGTTAATCAGCTCTTCTTCCATTTCTGATAACTGCTCAATGTCCTTGTAATAAATTCCCTCTCTGCCTCACTCAGCCAGAGTTGGTTTTGATTGCTTGCAACCAAGAACCCTGATGGAAATAAGAGTAGCCTATTTTTTTT
>NW_006371288.1:0-943 GCF_000327345.1 Myotis davidii
TTTTTTTCTTCCTTTGTAGTTTTAAGTTGATTTTCCAAAGATTTTATCCACAATAAAGTATTATTCATTACTTGTGAGAACTTTGTTAAAATTAAGATCTGTCTACTATTATTACTGTAATGCCAAAACTTTGTGAGTCAAAATGCCTCCTACATACTTGATAATATATTAGTAATGTCAACTATAAAATAATAATTGTGTAAAAATAAATTGTAATAAACTACTCATAAAATTTCCAAGAAAAATCAATTTACAGGAAGCAAAAGTTATAAGCACTTTAGCTTACTTGGAGAAATAATCCTTATATGCAATTTAAAATTTGTTCAAGCAACATTCAAATGTCTAGATTACCTAGGGGAAACAATTCACATCACTTTTTACATCTATTTACTATATATATAGAAAAATGAATCCTGCAAACTTACATTGACTGTGATGATAGACAATGTTTGTGTCATATTGAGAATGGCAGCTGTGATGAATCAAGGACATCTGTGTAAGCCAAGTTCAAAAGGAATTGACTTGATAAAGAGCGATTTTACCACAGGCCACAAAGTCTACTAGCACATTGGCTGCAAGCTCTTTAGAACTGCCTGTGTTCATCTAGAATTAGACAGGAGGGACAGAAGTTGTGGGAGGAAGAAGGGAAGACATCACACTTAGAGCTCCAAAGAATATTAACACTTTCAGCAGAGCTCACCGTCTTTCAGACATGCTTACCACAATTGCTTAGTCAGAAAATACCGGGAATGTACTAAACAACTACAGTTGGACTTTAGTTGTCAGTAAATAGAAAAGTTTGATCATTTCTTAGTGCACAATAGTGCATTGGGTGATGGTGGAGTTAAAGATGAAACAAATGCCTGACTGCATGGTAATGGTGAAGATTATGATGCATGTCCACTGTGAGGTTGCTGGAAGCCGATCTACCCTTGCTGCTTGA
>NW_006371289.1:0-943 GCF_000327345.1 Myotis davidii
TTCCACCCAGTTTATGTGCAGGTCTTCTGCAGTGTTGGTATCTATCTGAGTTGATGCTGGACACAGGGAATGTGATACCTCTGGTGTCAAGATGTCAAAGCAGCTCACAGTCTGAAACTTTTCAGAAAGTTGATGAAAGAGCTTGAGTTGTCATAGAAAGTCCAAAGTCCACATGAGGAGAGAAGATACCTGAGGACAATCGATTCCTAATAAGAGTAATAATAATCGCAATTGCAAGAACTAAGGGTTTTTCTAGCTTTCAGCCCGTGTTACATTGTTATGTCGTTTTATCCTTCAACAACCCACGGTGGAGCTCCTGTTGTCCCCATTTAGAGATGAAGACACTGAAGCAAGCCTCTGGTCAGTTCTGAGGCCAGGATTCAGGATTAGATGCTGGCAGTCTGAATCCAGAGCCTGCCTACATTACAGGTTCCTTCTCCTGTGTGTCCTGATAATAGCTCGGTGGTTTGCCAGGAGATGAAGCTGTTTTGGTGAGTGGATGGAGATGTGGAGAGGGATGAATTAGTAAAGGGGGGTGAACAGCAGATTGTGATGCAGGAGCACCATGAGGTCAGTAAAATCCAAGATTCTATTAGTTGCACAGATTCCATCTCGTCTATGTTACCCCAGACTCACTGAGGCCATAGTTACTACTGAGCAGGTTTAGGGGTCAGGGTGTAAACTTCTAGCTTGAAACACAGTTCAGTTCTCCTTACCCAGATACTCATTTGCATATCTTGCCAACATTTCAAACTTTGTGGACCTGACACTAAACAACTTGTGTTTGCTTCCAAACTGGCTTTCTCTCATGACTTTGCTGTTTCTGGCAGTTGCTCTGGTTCATAAGCTTGTAGCAGTATTGTCCCTTCTCTGCCATGTTCCTTATACCTAAAGTGTCATCAAGATTTTGAGAATAGCCCTAGCCAGTTTGGCTCAGTGGATA
>NW_006371290.1:0-943 GCF_000327345.1 Myotis davidii
TCCTCTCTGAAATCAATAATATATACATTAAAAAAGGAGTCAGAAGAATTACCTTCCATTTCCTTGGCTGAAGCCCACTTTTGAAACTTGATTTCTAAGGATTTAATAACAAGCAAGCTCGCGGCTCTAAGGATCACGTGATCTGGACCAGGGGGCCGCTCACATCCAGGCTGAGCCTCACCGGCTGCAAAGCAGGAAGGCTTTCCGTGGACAGACAACGTCCTCAATAAGCCCAAATCCACAGCTTGCAGAACGGCAGCAGCTAAAGTCGCCATGTCCCCCTCCAAATGCCGATCCGGTGGCGCCAGGGCGGCGACAGCCCCGCGGCAGAGGTCTTCACCCGCTTTCCAGAGAAGGCACTTTTTGAGGAATATGACGAACTTCCTTTTGACGAAAGCCTGCACGGGCCAGGTGATGACGTCCAGCACACAGGACGGCTTCAAAAATAGAATCCTCTGGCAGGTGAAATGCAGGTCCCGGTGGGTTCTGGAAGCGATGAGGAGTTCTAGCAGTTCCAGGACGCCCAGCAAGGTGTTGGCTAAGTGACAGGTGCCCGGGGGGCCGTCCAGATGCTGAGAAAAGAAGGAGTTGTAAAAGACTTCAAAGGGAGCGTCCAAAGGAGACAAGAGCTGCTGTAGAAGTTCTGCAATTACAAAAAAGGTAACTATGAACAACGGGAAAGACAAAGCCTCCTTAACATACACTTTCACAATTCAATTTCTAGAAATGTTATCACTTTACACGATGAACAAATGCGTTTGCTTGACCCCTACTATGAACAAACGAAGATACACAGACTAACCTTAATAACTAAGGTTAACGTCCACTTTACAAGTAACCAAAGCACCAGACTATTTTAATTTTTAATAACAATGAAAAAGCTTTTAATTTTTTTTTTTTAAGGTATCCTTCTCCGGCCGGTGTGGCTCAGTGGTTGAGCATC
>NW_006371291.1:0-943 GCF_000327345.1 Myotis davidii
TGTTTGTTTGTTTCTTCTTCAAAAGTTTTATGAAATTCAGTAGTGTGTTTTCATCCATGACTACCTTCTTACAAAGGAGAAAATCAAAGTACATGCCCTGAGTGTTTTATAGCCTGATTATGGGGATGAGATGAACCCATGTGAGACAATTATTGGGTAGTACAAAGTGAAAAAGACACAGGAGGCTAAAGTACTTCTGCCCGAGTCTCTCTAAGGAGAGGGTGAGATCATTTGTTGCTAGCTGGAATTGTTGATAAACCACAGAAGTGATGCATTTGCTCTTGTTGACGCTAGTTCATATATCATCTAAGGTGAAAAGGTGAGCTCAGAGTGCTGGCTCTCATCCGGGCAATTTAAATGGAACCGGAGAAATCATCCTCCCAGCTTCCTCCTGCTCTCTTATCTCTCCCTCAATATCTAATTCTCTTTCTTGTCTTCCCCTTCCTAATTTTTCCCCCCTCTTTCTTCTCCCTTTTCTATTCACCTAACACTTCTCCCCTTTTCCTTTAGAATTTTCTTAAGAAGATTTGGTCACATCTCTACCTTTTTGGTCAACTCTACCTTTGAAGCACTGACATTTACAGAAGAGAAAGGGTTCTGGCGTTACCCAGACTGGGTGCAAAACCAGATCAGTGCCTCTTGGGCCAGTTGTAAACCTTGCAATGCGCTGTCTCCTCATCTATAGATGTGGGGACACTGATCTCTCATCACATTATTTGGAGGAATAAATAAAATGATATATGTAAAGTCCCTGGCACATAGATGCTCTCCATAGCATCTATTTATTATTCCCTACTCTCTTTTTTCTTGTTTTGTTTTTGCATTGCTATGCATGAAGGAGTCATTAAGTAGGTGCCTACTGAATGAGTACTTAGAGTTTAATTTGGTAGACTCATATACTTTGTCGGGGAGAAACAAACTTTCCTCTACCCTCAAGGTTCTT
>NW_006371292.1:0-943 GCF_000327345.1 Myotis davidii
AGGGAGGGAGGGAAGGAAGGAGGAGGAGCACCTTGAAATCCCGCTTAGTCAGGAGCACTCTTGTGGGAATATGAGTGCAGGGCTGAGTGAGGCCCAGGTGGAGTGTCTTCTGCTGCATTATAGTTGCTGTCTCACTTTTTATCTGAATGTAAGCTTTTCCCAGCAGCACCGTTGTCTTCCTCACCTTGGTCTCAGGCATTTCATGGAGAATTGGCACCTGGTAATGTTCAGTAGGGGTTTGAGCAGCAGAACGGAAAAGGGAAACCTCTTTCCAGAACTTAGGGTTGGAGACGCCTGCATCTCACATTCTCTGACTGCTTGGCCGTGGTCCCAGGGGTGCTCTGCTGCCTCCTGAGGCCACAGCCAAAACGTGGTTGACAAGAGGTTCCGGTTTCCCAGGGAGTCTCATGGCCTCTGGCCAGGCCTATTTCTGACTGAGCTCCATGTGGCCTGGACCCTGGTTGTCTTGTCCAGCCTGCAGGTCAGGGCCTAGTGGCTGGTCTACATCAGAAGGAACTGGAGTGTCTTATGCCTGCCATCTGCTCAGGGCCTGGCACCGTCATCTTAGCTTCCCCAATCACTCCTACGCCGAGTTCAAGGCACCAACATGTCATTTCTTCTTCACTGAGGACTCATCTGCTTCTTCACTGGTGGTTGAGGACGAGGCCCCACGCCCTTTTTACAAGCCTGTCCTACCCCGTATTGGCTGTGATTTGGACTGACTCAGGTGAAGGAAAAATGCTTGCTGAGTCACCACCACTTCCTACAACACCCCGGATCTCCATTAATTAAGGCCTCCAGTCCATGAGGTGAATCACCAGCCTGAGATCAGAAATTAGGGCACAGCCCAGGCGCCAGGATTTAAGGAGCACAGCTCAGTCCCCTCTTTGTAGAGCTCAGAACACAGGACCCATCCCTGTCTTGCTCTGTCCCCGTGGCTGCC
>NW_006371293.1:0-943 GCF_000327345.1 Myotis davidii
CATTTTTCACCAAAAGACATCATAAAGATTGTGAAAAGGTAAGGAACAGAGAGGGAGATTTTTTTAAACATATAACTTACAAAGAGCTCATATACAAGCTAACCCCAATAAATCAATAAGAAAGAAATAATAAGCCATCCCAATAGAAAAATGACCAAGGAATTTGGGCAGAGAATATATGAATGGCCAATAAATCTATTAACCTCATTAGTCATCAGGGAAATGCAAAACACCACCACCAACAACAAAAATAAAAAAACCAACCACAGTGAGAAGTAGCTTCACACTTACTAAAATGTAAAAGACTGATAATATCAGGTGTTAACAAAGATATAGATAACTGGAATGCTCATAAATTGTTGGTGGAAGTATCTAATAAATTTGGACATAAGCTTACTCTATTACCAGTAATTTTTACCCTGAATATATATGCCCCAAAGAAATTTGCATATGTGTTCACCAAAATAGATGTATAAGAATATTTTTAGCAGCACTATTTATAATAGTGTAAATCTGAAAATAATGCATTGTTCATCATTTGAGTGAGTCATATACAGACAATAGAGTAAAAAAATGATTACCATGTGGAATAATATGGAGACTATCACAAACATAGTGTTTAACAAAAGCAGACACAAAAAGAGTTACACACTGTATGATTTCATATGCATAAAGCTCAAGAAGTGACAAAGAAGTCAAAATAGCGGTTACCTTGATGGGGTGCTGACTGAGAGAGGGCATGAGAAGGCTATCTGAAGAGTTAGTAATACTGTTTCTCCTTTGGGATGATGGATACATGGGTATGTTCACTTTGTGACAATTCAATATTGTGCATTTATGTTATTTACATTTCTATATTATTCTAAACTTTAATAAAAGGTTCATTAAAAAGTCATTATCTTACTTGCACATACTAGTAATTCAAGCTTGATGGAAGACAGCT
>NW_006371294.1:0-943 GCF_000327345.1 Myotis davidii
GCCTGTGCCTACCTGTGCAGTGAGCGAGGAGCACGAGGAGCACAGGGGTCCGGGCCATGGTGCTCACAGCTGATCCTGGGTCCTCAGAGCAGAGGCTGAGCTGCTCCAGGCTCCAGGCTCCTCTTATCCCCGCCCAGCTGGCTTCGCAGAGGAGGGGCTGCTCATGCAAATGTGCCCCACCCCCTGCCCTTCTCCCAGGGGCACAGTGGGGTCTGGGGCCCCTGCCCAGGGAGGCCAGCCTGGTGCACTAGTGTCCCCACGGGTGGCGCCGGAGGAAGCAGCTGCTGGGCCCACACACAGCCACGTGCAGGGGACTCGGTCAGGCCCAGAGACGACACGCCTGCCCAGTTCTCATAAGACTCAAAGGGCCCAGCTCCTGGGCCTGGGGTCCCTGGAGGGCCGCCCAGCTGGGAGCCCCTGTTTTGCAGAAACCCTCATACACGGTCTCGCGGCGCCCTCTGCTGGTCCCAGGCAAGCCCCTTTACCCTCAACCTGCTCCAAAACCTGCTTCACCCGTGTCCTTGATTCCTGTGCTTCCAGCACCTGCGACTCATCCCTCAGGTGCAGCCTTGGTGTGACCGTCCCCGATTCGGGCGCACAGGAACCCTGACCCAGGAGAGCCTGGGGCTGCTGTGCAGCTAAGGACACAGCGAGGGGAACAGAGAGCAAAGAGGATCTGTCCCTGCGGGCGGCTCAGAGAAGGGCCTCGCTCTGGGTGCTGGGCGTGAAGGGACACTCATGAAGGGGACACAGACCTTCCCGGGAGCAGATGGAGGGGGAGGGATGCTCGCTCTGCCAGAGCAGGGGATGGGCAGGAACAGAGCACAGGGGAGAGATGGATGCTGCTCTGTTCGCTGTGATTTTGTTCAGATTAGAGAAGGCAGGTGGGACCCGGGAGCTCACCCGGGATTGCGGCCCATCCTCGCCACCAGGGAGCTGCCTG
>NW_006371295.1:0-943 GCF_000327345.1 Myotis davidii
CTTTATTTTCATCTCTGTTTTGTGACCTTCTTAGAAAACACGCCTTGGCAAAGGACCAGGTGTTCCTTTCAAAAAATCAAATGCGCTCACACGGACCCAATTACGCTAATGTGGTAGTAAATTGCAAATGTGCCTGGTACTAGGTTAGCTGACGCAAAGAGTGCTAAAGTTTTTGGATTTGGCAGTCTGGTATCTCTGAATAATATAAAATTCACCAGGACGAAGTTCGGGTAGAGAAGCACAGTGATTATTTTCTCTTCTATCATCAATGACATTCACACAGAGTTACAAATTGTGAGTAGGTGAATGGTAATACTCAATGCCATGACTTCCTAGGCCAACTGGGATTTCTGATGCCTGTATCTTTGAGGAATCGGCCAGGACTCTGATTTTTATGCCAGTTGCAGTGACCTATTCTGTCTACTCCCTTATCCATCCTTTACTCATTAATTCATTCAACAAATACTGTACTTCGGGCCCATGAGCCAGCTTTGTTCAAGGTATCAAAACACACCAGACAAAAACCTCTGTAAAATCGCTCTCATTTCTGTGCATGTCTGTTCAGAGAGCTGATAACTGACACCCAAGATGTTCTGTGGTGGCATTTGATTCTTACTAGCGGCAACCTTTAGTTTACAAATCTGGGAAACTAAACCTCTGAGATCCAAAGAAATGAAAGCCTCATGGTGGAAAGAGCATGGGTGGAGTTGATATTTCTGGAATCAGAGACCCTACCCAACCCATCTCAAGCATCCTTTGGTGTGACTGTAAGGCAGGTACATAGATTGGTAAGGAAGTGGAACCATATTTCCTGATTTTAAGCCTACAATCCAGACTTTTTTAGATTAAAGTAGCAGATGTTACCAAGAAGAAAGTAGTGATCAGCTTACACAGAGAATGTTCTGTTCTCTTTTAGCTATGCCAAAAAAAAAAAAAAAAAAAA
>NW_006371296.1:0-943 GCF_000327345.1 Myotis davidii
GTAGGGAGTGTGCAGGAGGCAGCTGATTGGTTTGTGTGCCACATTGAAGAATTTGCACTTTATCCTGGAGATGCTGGAAAGTGTTACACAGACATGTAAAATCAGATCTGCAATGTAGAATGAGTGCTTTAGCAGTGGGGGATGCTGACGGGGCTCAGAAGGTCCTTTCCACACGAATAGAGGTTATTTCTCATATACACTGAGCCTAGCACCAGTGGAGGTCAGAGGGGTCAGAATCACCCACTCACACTGAACATGTACCTCTTTTCTCTTTTCCTCCCTCTTTCCTCTCTTTCTTCCTTCCACCTCAACCTCTCCCTTCTCTCAAATTTCTCTTCAGAAGCTCTTGAAACGTGAACAGTTTATGGGCAGTTAAGAAAATGTCCGTGAAAACTTTCCAATTTAGTTGTGAATGTCTTCTACCTTTTTCTCTATGGTCAATGTTAAATTACTTACTGGCTGAATTTCCTTTCATAGATGCTCAAAGCTCCCACTTTCCCGTTTTGCTACCTATAATTCTTTATCACTATCCATTATCACCTTCAACATAGGAAGGGGAAAAATAGAAATTCAAGTAAATTGATTTTGTTATTGACTTGTGGTTCATCTAGAGAGTTTATTAGTAGAATATGAAAGCTACAAGGGACTTTAATGTTTTCCATAATGTTTTTTAAACTGTAGGCTGTGACCCATGTGTAGGTCATAAAATCAATTTAATGGGTCATTCTCTGCAATAAAAAGAAAGAAAGAGAAAAAGAAAGGAAGGAAGAAAGCAGGCCTAATCTATTAGAACAAAATATAAGAGTGTGCTGAATAGACAGTGTTGACATTGTCTCATGAAACTTGTGCAATCATGCAGATAATCCTGTATAATAAAAGCCCAGCTACCAAATGGCAGAACGACCAGAACGACTGGTCGACTGGTTGCTATGATGCGCACTGA
>NW_006371297.1:0-943 GCF_000327345.1 Myotis davidii
AATAGCGAATCATTTCCATATTCATGGTCCAAGCTACCCAGGACTGTGTGAGCTGTTGAATCTCAGCCAGCAGTGTGGGAGGTAACACTAACTGTAATCTTAATGGCTGTTAAAAGTTCAGGCTTAATAGCTTTGAAAATAGAAAACCATCTTGAAAAGTCTATGCAGACACCAGGGATGTGGATGGATATCTTAAACATAAGGTCAAGGAAAACATTGACAATATCTCAGTGGGTTTTCAAAAGTAGTAAGGCACAATTATTCATTGAAGCCAAACATCTTTTTTCAGGTATCAGTGATCATGAGAGGCTGTCCATAGTGATCAAGTAAAGCAGAATATTTCAGTAGCTTGCACATCATTGTGGATTCTGTTGATAAGGTTATAATTCCTTTAACCCCATATAATCTTTGGTTCAGTGGATCACAAAGACCCTCTTTAATATTACTGTAATTTATGACCTAGATCTTTGCTTTAAAGCAATTCTTACTTTTATTAGTAGGGAGAGAACTGAATTACATTTAGGAAATATTTAATTTACAGGCTGATCATAATTTTTCCATTGGAACTCTTCATTCTGTAGCTTATATATTGGGCTGCTTTTAAAACGTCACATTATCTTCATGAAAAGCAGTGGCTGCTTTTTCACAGAAGCCATTTTTTATAGTTAAATCTTTCAGCTGTTCCACAGTGTTTTCCCTCAAGTGCCAAAAGATATGAGAACACATTTTTATTTTAGGTTCCTTATTAAAAGCTTCATTGTCTTGGACAAATAGAGTGTGTTTAAGTCCTTGGGTCAGTAGAAATGGAATCCATAGGTCTAGAATACTGAACCTGAAAGACTGGTTAATAGGAGTTCATACACTGAGATAGAGCAGAGCTCTTAAAAACTGTTACAAGGTTGCCCAGGCAGTGTGGCTCAGTGAGCATTGACCTATGAACCAG
>NW_006371298.1:0-943 GCF_000327345.1 Myotis davidii
TTACAACATAGTTTACTGAATATTTTAAGCCCAAGTTGAGACCTACTGTTCTGAAACAAAAAGATTGCTTTCAAAATATGACTTCTCATTGGCAATGCACTTGGTCACTCAAGGCTCTCATGGAGATGGGCAATGGGATTGCTGTTGTTTTCATGTCTGCCAACATGACATCCATTCTGGCAGTTCATGGATCAAGGAATGACTTTGACTTCTAAGTCTTATTATTTAAGAAATACATTTTGTAAGACTATAGCAGACTTGGCAGTGATTCCTCTGATATATTGAGGAGAGTAAATTGAAAATCTTCTGGAAAGGATTCAGCATTTTACATGACATTAAGAATAGAAAGAGGTCAAAATATTAATATTAACAGTGTTTGGAAGAAGTTGATTCCAGCCTTCATGATGACTCTGAGGGTTCAAGATGTGAGGAGAAGAACTAGATGCAGAAGTGGTGGAAACAGTAAGAGAACTAGAGCTAGAAGTGGGGCCTGAATATGGGACTGAGCTGCTGCATCTCATCATAAAAGTAACAGATGAGATGTTGCTTCTTATGGGTGAACAAAAAAGTAGTTTCTAGAGATAGAATCTATTCCTGGAGAAGATGCTGTGAAAATTACTGAAATTAAAGCAAAATATTTAAAATATTACATAAGCTTAGTTGATAAAACAGTAGCAGGGTTTGAGAGATTACCATCAATTTTGAAAGTTCTGTGGGCAAAATGCTATCAAACAATATTGAATACTGCAGAAAAATTGTTTGTGAAAGTACAAATCAATTAATGCAGCAAATATCACTGTCTTATTTTAAGAAATTGCTATAGTCCCTCCAATCTTCAATAACCACCACTATGATACATGAACATTGAGGCAAGACCCTCTACCAGCAAAAATATTACAACTATGATAGGTTTTTGTTGTTGTTGTTGTTAATCCTCATTTGA
>NW_006371299.1:0-943 GCF_000327345.1 Myotis davidii
TGAAATGTAGAAGTTGATAGACACCAGCTTAATTTTTTATTCATTTGCTTTTAAAAAGATTGTCTGTTTCTAGAGAAATGAACAGTATCATTAGAATAACATCCCACTGGGAGAGTAACCAGCTAGGATGGAAAGGCCATGGCCAAGCAGTCCTTAGATCTGACGATGCAGAGAAATGGAACCCAGTGTTAGGTAACATGATACAGCAGGGAATCCTTTATGTAGTATTAACGTAGACACTTGAGTGCTAATATAGCAACTCCCCTAGAAAAGTGGTTTAAAAGGCAGAGGCTTCAGTTCTGAGCTTTTCATCATAGTAGGTTCCTTGATTACTATTAAGTGTATTGGGGACCCATTCATGAAGCACTGAGACCTTGGAGCATTTTGTTCATTAACTGGCTTCTTTATCTGCATGTTTGTCAGTTTGGTAGTAAAGTGAAGCAATCAGGAACCATGTGTGTTATTCCAACCCATCTGTGGTGAGAGACCACACTGTGGCTGGGAGGAACTTGCTTTTGCTAACCCCATTGATTTACTTCCTGTGTGACTTAAGTGAAGCCACTTCTAACTCACCAAACATCAGTTTCCTCACTTTTGAAATAGGCATATTATCTTTCTACCTTTGCCACATGATTTGTGTGTTACAGAAGATGATGCATATTAAAGTACTTGGAAAATAACAAAATAGTATATACATATTAGTATGAATTTTTGTATGTCGGTGTACTTGGTACTAGTGAAGGTTACCTTGAAATTTTGCTTTAAAGACCCTTAAAAACAAATAAAAATACCAAAGACATGGTCTAGTCTTCAAAGGATATATAATCAAATATATAGAGGGAACAGAAAAATAAAAAAGCAATGTAGTATATTTTCTGTTGCTAGATAATAAATTGCCTCAAATTAAGCAGCTTTTAACTATAGACATTTATTTTCTCAGTGC
>NW_006371300.1:0-943 GCF_000327345.1 Myotis davidii
GGTGGCCAGCTGGTGGTGATTGAGGTGGAATTATCCCCCGGATGCTCTGTGGGGCTTGCGGCCAGGGCACTGACAAAATGCAACAGTGCACGATCCCAACAGCAAAACTGCTGATCCATTCGACCAAATATAATCCAATTAATGAAAGAAGAAAAATCAGACAATCTAGTCATTTGACAGCAGTAAGTTCACATCGTCACAGCATTGCCACTGGAGTCTCAGTCTTACACCTTTGACAGGAATTGGTATAACAGGACCAGGTGAAATCGACACTATTAGGAATTCCCCCCCGGACACCAAGACAGCTACTGGGACTCACATTTATGGCCTTTGGTCCTTTTGCCCCAAATACAAACCTTGGATAATCAGCTGATGAATTTTGTGCACTTTTCCATGAGCTTCCCCAGCAGAGCTTCCCTCCTCTTTTTTGTCAGTTACAAGGTGCTAGTATGCTAATGTGATGATGTCTGCCTAGACAGAGATCATAAATATTCAAATCAATTCCATGTAGTGCTCATTATGTGACTGGCTGTAGCTCTAGTAAAAGAGGAGTAAAACACAGTCCTGAGCCTCAGAGAAGCAGGCTAATTGTTTGGGAGGAATGCTAAAAGCTAGGTACAATGTAGTCTTATGTTATTATACTTGGACACACTGAAATTCTGGCAATATATGTCAAAGGACCCAAAATGTGCATCCCAGACAAAGAATTTTACTAATTTTAGTATTTATGTTGTGAACATATTGGGATTTCAGTAATTTTGAAGAATGAATAGGAGTTGGGTAGACAGAATGGTGGGATGAAGACATTCCGGGAAAAAAAGTGGAGCAGAGTTTAGGGAGGCAGAAGGAAGATAGGGAGGCAGCCTGGTTGAAACAACATTTATGGCAGCCAGAGAAAGATAATGTTGAAATATCATCCTATATAATAAAAGGTTAATATGCA
>NW_006371301.1:0-944 GCF_000327345.1 Myotis davidii
TATTCTGATAAATCCATATTCTGCTTAAATCATCCTAAGTTGGTTTCTATTATTTGCAATTTAGAGCCTGGGCTGCTATTACTACACCATGCAACACACATTAGTGGGTAATTATGCATCTTATGTCTTGTTGATAATTTAACTCCCTACAGGGAGTTTATCATTTCCTACATTCAAAAGAATCTTTAGTGATTTTAAAAAAGTAACAGTTGTCTTACTTTATGACATTCTATGATTATATTTTCATTGTGATTCCAATGCAAAGACACCAGGCTTTAGAGTTAGTGATGCACTGTGGGTTGAGGATGTTGTTTTAAAAATTTATAATTTGGTCTCATCTTCTTCATGTCATTCTTTACTGAGCTAAACAGTCAAATGAGATATCATACTTGGTACCACAGTATCTGCAACTACCAAGATTAAACAACCACAAATTTTGGTTTATAATGAGAACATCACCCTGGAGAAATGCTGTGTGTAACCTGAAAAGAAGACCTGGGGCAAGACTGAGCCTTCAGGGTGCTGTCCCCAAGTTTGCTCTGTGTTCACTGAGGCTCAGAATTCTCGCTGCCGGACGAGAGACTCAGACTTCTGAGCATTTCATTCTGAAATGAGGAGTAGCGAGAATACCCGCCCATCCTTCCCCATCACATCAGCAGCAAGACTTGTCCTTCACGTTTCCTGCTGCTTCCCACCGCGCACAGGAAGCAATGTTCTGGTGATTAAGCCTCCATATCATTATAAAAGCCAAATGAATAATCATTGTGTTAATGAACTTTATCTCAGAAAAGATTAGTTTTTTAATGTTAAGCCTCTTTCAATATGAAAGAGAAAATGTGTTTCAGTTCCATTTAATCAACCAGAGATGTTCCTAATCTGTACAATTTCATACCCTGTCTGCACATAGGCCTGGGGATCTGCCCAAGGTGGCGTCCGTGATGCTG
>NW_006371302.1:0-944 GCF_000327345.1 Myotis davidii
CAAAACCTCATTCATCCTGGTTGCTGCTGGATGAGAGTGAAGGCTCAGCTCCTCACTAGTTCCTGTTTCCACCAGGACAGGTTGAGTGGAGTGCTGACTAGGCAGTCTCCTTCCACATTGCCAAGTCTCATTGCTGCTGCATGTAGTTGGTGACTCAGCTTTCTGAGGCACACCCATTGAAAGTGCTCTGACTGGTGAATTAGAATGCTGCCTGCTTCTGTGGCAAAGAATTGAAAACCAACACTCTGTTTAGGTATGCTGACGTTACACTAGCAGTAGAATTAGAGCATTGCCTTTTTATGCCAAGTAGAGGATGGAAGATCAACTCCTGGGGTAGGCAAATCCTAAGATTTTTCACCTTAGTTTCTAAGACCATAAGTATAGGGACATTGTGCCCATGATTATCTGTTGTTAGATAGCAAAATAGATTTTGAAGATGTAATCAATGTTGCCAATCAGTTGACACTGAATGAATCAAAAGGGAAATTATCCTTGTGGGTATAATCTAATTACATGGACCCTTTAAAAGCAGACATATTTCTCCAGCTAATAGCAGAATGAGAAGTCTGAGACATTCAAACAAAAAATAAAAATAAAAAGGGTAGGGCCCATATATCTTTGCTGGCTTTAAGGAATGAAAGGGTCACGTACAAGGACCATCAAGCAGTAACTCCTCAGTAACAGCAAGAAATAATTAAACATAGGATGAAGGTAGTTGATTATATAAATAAGAGGCTCAGAGATTTTTCTGAGACAAGAGTATTAAGCTATCTGATTATGTCTTTGAGTGGCATTCCTAAACCACTATCAATCCATCTGTTGTATAGCACATAGCAATATGGGAATTTCAGGATGTTGATCTTAATTTAATTACCTAAGTGTGGCTCATATCATTGAATTATTACTAGAAGTTAGATTAGAGTAATGCAAATTTTTTGAGTTAT
>NW_006371303.1:0-944 GCF_000327345.1 Myotis davidii
CTTTACATACCAAGTATATGTGATAGTATTGGTAAATGTGAATATGTATTCACACAGATATGTATGCGTTATATACTGCTAAAAATTTTAAATGCTATTTTAAAAAGTAAGAAAAACATCATTTTTAAGCTAAGTTAATAACTTAATGCATTGGTAGGATTCCAATTTTTTTTCATTCTGTTTATTATAAAAAAATTAAGATCGTTACAAAGCTACCTGCTTTGCTGAATTTTACAATGATAACATTTTCTTGACTATGATTATTTATAATGATCTGTCTTTCTCCTTTCTTTATTTTATATCTCTTTCTTTTCTGAGTACGGGGCCTTGAAATTTATTTGGGAAAATATCATTCACTTTGTTCCTGTGAAGAATGACAGGGATTTGTTCTTAAAGACTCGGACAGCTCACTGCCTCCGAATCCCTTTACGTTTCCTTGAACATTAAGCTGTAGATTAAGGATTAGAAAACCAACCCTTTCCCTTCACAGAGGCCAGAGAAGCCCATGTCCCCTGCTCCCTGTCACAGCACTTACTCAACAAAAATTGTGGTGGAAAAGAATGTCAGCAACACCCCCAGTATCCATCCTTCCCCTTTCCCTAAATCATAGAACTCTAATTTGGGAAGGTAGTGAAAATCTGCTCAGGTGTAAGAACCATACATTTTCTGGATTTGCATACCATACTGATAGAAATGACACATGTCCAAGCTCTGACAAATAGATATAAGTGCAAGTTGCTGGGTGCAGTTTTAGGAAAAGTTTTAAAAGAGATTTAATAGCTAGCACATGGTCTTTTATTAATAAAATACAATTTCTGCTTGAGTTCCAGCAGAAATCTTAAGAATGTAAGAACAAGTGTCTACTTTAAAGGGGTGTGAGGGAAACATAGCCCTTTGTGTATGGAGTCCCAGGGGTATTTAGGCTCACCTCAACGTTTCCTCTG
>NW_006371304.1:0-944 GCF_000327345.1 Myotis davidii
TGAAATCAATACAAATATTTTTTAAAAAAAAATAAAGGAGGAAATAACACAAGGTGATGTTGGCAAGGTCAACAAAGGCCGATTGGTGCAGTCTTGTAAGATGAATTAAGGATCTTGGACTTTATTCCTCAGGTAATAAGAAGCTATTGAAGACTTTTCAGTTGGGGAGTGAACATGTTAACATTTTTTAAAGATCTTTCTCGCTTTACTATGGAGAATGGACTTCTGTTATATATGTTTATTTATATTAGCCATAGGTTGTTGGGACTTCATTTTTCTGTGGTTTGATTGGTTAACTCATTTGTTGGGGGATGAGCTCTTTGGAAAGAGGTTGATGAAAAGGCTGTATGGTATGGTAGTGAAGAGTGTGTGACCCTGGATAAGTTATTTTCTTTTTCTAAGTCTCAATTTCCTTACCCAAAGAATGGATATAATAAATAGTATACCTGCTTTGTGGGGTTATTGTGAAGATGAAATGAGATAATGTCTGCAAAACACTTAGATTAAGACCTGGGACATTGTAAATGTTATAATAAATGTTAGCCACTGTTATAATCAAACTATCCCCTGAAAGGTTTACTACTTCTCTTAGAACTACCCATTCTTCATGGCCCATGGAGTAGTTTTCTATCCATAAGTCACTGCCACTGGACTGGAGGAATCTATCCTAGTCAACTGATATAGAAACATCATGCATAAGGTTTAATTTTACAAATGTCATTTGGAGATGGAAATGAACGCTGAGGAATGATTGCTTACTTTAACCCTAGCTTTGGTTTTGCTTTGAAGCTGGCTTTTCACAAATACCAGTGAGAGGGTTCTTGACACTTGCAGGAAACTCCACAGAATGCAGTTAGTTGCTTGGAAACATCTGTATCTCTTTGTTTCCCACAATACTAGGTAACTAATGTATGTAATTATACTGCTAAGCAAGGCTTCAGGTT
>NW_006371305.1:0-943 GCF_000327345.1 Myotis davidii
TTAGTTAAACCAAGCAAGCTGAAATTGAGGAAAGACTTCCTTACAAGAACATTCATTTCCCCCAAATAAAACCTGGCTTACCAACTGAATGAAGAAGTTAATTATCCATGTTGTGAATTATATGTAGCAACATTTAAATTACAAAACTGGTTTTTCTTTACTGACTAGAATACTTCTGTCCAACCTCTCTCGACCTTTGTTGTTATGTACAAAGGACATAAACCTAATTTCAATTATGATTTAACCCCATCAGAAATTATAGGAGTACCTTCAGTTCTTTGTCCTCCAGTCTCCACATGAGGACTTGGATTCTCTCTACCTTCCTCATGAGAGGAGAAGAGATGTACCTGATGGGTGAATTTGAGAGAAGTAAGTAAGAATAATTGCCTGGTACAAAACCTCTTCTTGGAAAAGATGTGACTGCCCACAGTTACATGAATTCCTGTCCGTGGGCGTCTCAGCAGGGACAGGTGTAAAGCATTTGTTTTCTCAGATTACAACTGTGGGCAGAAGTGATAAGTGTTTGAAGGACCAATGTGGCCACATATATGAACCTTATCCTCCAATTTGTTATGATGTGTTAGTAACCAAGCTTATAAGTTCATCTCCATCTGCCTGACTCCTATGTTCTGATATAAGAACGGAATGAGGGCTGTCATTTGTCACCTACCCCACCACAGCTACAAGAAGATGATTATACAACATTTATGGTAATGTTTTCTTCTTTCTTGAATTTATACACAATGTACATTGACCAAATCAAGTCCCACTCGAATCAGCATAAAAGTTACATTTTATTTGTTTTATTAATTTAGTTTTTTCATGACCAAGCAAAGTTATTTATTTAAGCTATCTCCTGCCATAGCAAAGAGATGGAAGACCAGTATATTATATAGTCATTTTACCTGAGGAAAGAAGTCAGCTTAAGGTCCCATACACTTTT
>NW_006371306.1:0-944 GCF_000327345.1 Myotis davidii
GGTTAGGGCTAATTCTACCTATATTTTAAACATCACATGATATTATAATATTTTGTAGAAACAACATTAATTTTTCATTTGTCACAGTTTATTTCATTTTGGGTTTTCCCTATATCCTGATTGATTAAAAAATTTACAGGTAGTAAACTTCATTCTTTGTTGTGCACAATTTGATGGATTTTGCCAAATGCAAAGAGTCATATATCCACCACCAAAGTCTTGATATAGAACAGTCTATCACCCCAAAAATTCCTTTGTGATGTCCTCTTATAGTTAACTCTCTCCTCAACTACAACCCCTAGAAATCTATGTAACCTTTTGGGTCTGACTACTTTAGCATACAATGTGCATTTAAGTTTTTCACATGTTGTTGTTCGAGTCAACAGTTTGTTCCTTTTGATTGCTGAGTACTCAATTTCATGATTGTGCTATACCTTGTTTACCCGTTTGGTAGCTGAAAAACATCTGGGTTGCTTTCAGTTTTGAGTGATTATTTTAAAAGCTCCTATAAACATTCATTTATAATAAGCATAAGTTTTTGTTTCTCTTGGGTAAACATCTAGGAGAAGGATTGCTAGGTCATATGGTATATGTGTATTTAGTTTTTTAAGAGACTGATCAATTGTTTTCCAAAGTGGGTCAACCATTTTGCAGCTCTGCCAGCAATATTTGAGGCTTTCAACTACTTCACATCCGCATCAGCACTTGGTATTGTCAGTCAGGCTTTTAAATTCTAGTCCTTTTAGTTGGTATGTAGTAGCATCTCATGGTGGTTTCAATGTGCTTGTCCATGACTGAGTATGCTGAGCATCATTTCATGTGCCTAGTAACCATTCACAGATCTTCTTCGGTGAAGCATGTGTTCAGAACTTTGGGCATTTTGAAAATGGAGTTGCTTGCTTTTCTATTGCTGAATTTTGAGAGTTATTTATATATTCTGTATA
>NW_006371307.1:0-944 GCF_000327345.1 Myotis davidii
TTTTTTTTTCCTGGAGAATGCTAACCGCTCCTAAGAGCATGGAGTGTAGAGCAGCAATTCCAAGGAAAACCAGAGTCTCTTACCAGAAAAAGAAGAAATGGATGTTAGGCAGAGAAGGAAAATGGTGATTCATTATAGGCAGTGTTTTCTTATTGTTTCATATGGATAAACCTTGATTTTCCAAATCAATTTCAAGGTCCTTGGGGGTGAAAACAGAACTCAGTATCTAATCAGTAATCAATACATTCTTCTTGATTGGTCAAAAGCAAACATTTATTTGGCACCCACAGAGAACCAGCTACTGTGAGGCTTAGAGGGGTCTTAAATATCAGACATTGCTTCATATTCGGACTCCAGTTTGGCACAATAAACACTTCCTGAATATCTACCATATGCCAAACACAGTGCTAGTGTTTTGATTACAAAGTTGAATAAAATATAACTGTTGCCTTTAAAAAGCCTCATCTTGTGGGAGTAAAAATAACAATACCACTATTTACTGAGTGCCTACAATGTGCCTATATTCCACACACATTAATCTTAAGTCTTAGCACCCCTCTGAGGTATGACATATTACTTCAGTGTGATTTTATTGAGACCCAGAAAAAGACACTTAAAGTCTAATAATGAAGCCTGGAGGCCAAATAAAGCATTAGGATGTCCAAAGACACAGGGCTAATAATATGTAGTAGAGTGGAGAACTCTGGTTGTGAACTGGCTCAGAGAGTTCTGGTCATTTAGATACATAGACATCAAAATAGAGGAGGGGGAGGGAATCTATTGCTAAAGGACTTTCAGACATCTCTCTTTTCTGAGGAATTCTGGAAAGCCCTTAAGACTTTATTGCTTCCCACCACGCGCACACAGGCACACACCCCTTTAATTTAACTTTAGAACACATTGTATCCTCAGTCCTTTTCTATATAAATTACAAAGCCATTCAA
>NW_006371308.1:0-944 GCF_000327345.1 Myotis davidii
GCTCTATCCACTGAGTTAAACCAGCTAGGGCTAAAATTATTTTACTCCATCAAAACTAGAACCTTGCCGATTCTGTGATATAATATATTCATGTTTATCAAAATCTTCAGCTGTTATTAGAACAATTAGACCTTAAACTACCACTTCTGCCCTGCTCTTTCTTTATAAAACCCATCTCCAGTCCTCGGAGCTTCTGCTCTCTCCAGAATCATTTCCGCTCTTCTCTACCCTCATATTTTCTTAGTGAATATAGTAGCCAAGTTAGGCATTTGCCAGTAGACCTGGAGAGTAAACAAGAAACAACACATGCAGGATTGGATGATGATCGCTCTGCAGGGCTGGAGTGTGAATATGTTCTAAAACTCATCCAAAAGCACACCCACTGAGTGTACCAGTGCAGCCAAACAGACAAAGTAATGGGCAGCCCGTTATCCTTTCCATATGAGCCAGAGGGGGCGGGGAAGACTTAGTCCATTGACGTTCACTTCAGTTCAAGCTGCCTGATTTTAAAGCATATTAGAGTTCATGTTCTAACTATTTCAAAAAATGAGCAGGATGCCTGGCTTGAAAAATATAACAAGTAGAAATTGGCAAAAGGAGAGTGTCTCTCTCCCTGAAGTTTTGTCTTCTTTCTAGGTAACCTTACCCTGTGAAGACCTTATTGTTCTATCTCTCTCATTTTATGGCATGTCTATCTGGTTAAAGATCCACCAAGTGTTAGAGACTCTTGACACTAAACATTTTATTAACAGTGGAATTTGGTGCCTGTGCATATGCTATTTTGACGTAAATATCATATTTGCCATGTATGATATTGCCTATATAATATAAGATTCAGTTTTTTAATCTCTCTCTCTATATAAAAGACTAAGTGACCATCTGACTGCCCAACTGTCCGACCGGCTGGTACATATGATGCGCACTGACCATCAGGGGGCAGATGC
>NW_006371309.1:0-944 GCF_000327345.1 Myotis davidii
GTGTAGATGAGAAAAGAAGTTATGGACATAGTTCTTATAACACAAGCACTTAGGAAAAGAGCAGAGAAAAACAAAAGGGTGAATAAAACAACCAAATAAAAGTAATGCCTGAAACTCAAGTGTAAAATGAGTAAGTTATATTATTGTGGTAGCTAAGTAAATATCAAAGCAGAGAGTATATTCAGTACACCTAAATCTATTGCCAAAGCAGGTATAAAGGGAACTATGAAATGGCCTGTGCTTTTTGTTATAAAGGCATTTTATGTAAGTGCCAGAGAGAAAAATGAATGGGTAAAATAAATGGAAATTAAGACTGGGGGCATTGATTTTACCAAATCTTTCAATAAATTTGTCTCTAAAGAGAAGCTAAATGATAGGACAGTAAGAAAAAATGTGATCTGGAGCAAAGAGACTATATTGTTTTGTTTCTACTCTTCTGGACATGATACTAGGAGGAAGGAGCAAGAACAGATGAACAAGTTTAACACACAGTGGTCAGTTAGTTTTATAGGAGTTTAGTAAGGAAACCATGGGGATGGAATTCAGAGCATAGAGAAAGGGACTTAAATTGCATTAGGAGAGGCTGGAATAAAGGAAAGAACTTCCCTGGGAAGAAAGATAGGTCACCTCAGAGGGATAATGAAAGGTAAAGTAGATATTAACAGAGAGTAAGGGGTGTGACAAAAGCCTTAAAATTCTCCTCAGTTTGACCAAACTTTAGACATGTTTTTTCCTTGACTACTGGCCACCAAACCTCCCGATTCACAGAGGATTTACTTTGGAAAACTTTATATTGTAAATTATTTCTGTGTCCCTTTGAGATGTAAATCTCATAACGTTTTGCCAGGTTTACAGCCCAAGACTATCTTTCATGAATTTCCAGCCATTCCTTTGAAGTACAATCATCAGCCTGGCTCAGCGGTTGAACGTCAACCTATGAACCA
>NW_006371310.1:0-944 GCF_000327345.1 Myotis davidii
GCTCAAAAGGTTCGCCATCACTGGCCTATACTAACCTCCATTCCTGTTAACAGAATCAGTACTCTGTGAAGGAGACCAGTAGAAGCGACCAGATTATTCCATCACCTTCAGCTCCATCAGAACTTGACAATAAACACCCCAGCGAGAATGTGAAACAGGTATTTTTTGTCTCTGGCTTACCTCCCTGTGACCACAGTAGACTCTGGAGCAGCCAGAGTAGTTTGTGCTTAGTGTTGTGGTTCTTCAGCTGGCATCTTGTGCATATTTATGCCTGCGTGAGAGCTGACCAGAGAGGGCTCGGATAGGGATCCAAGATGCTTTCCTATCTCTTATTTAGCAATCTGTTTTTTGCCCCGCATGTCAATCAGTGGAGTATGTTTATTTTCACATCTTGAAAGACATAGAATGACCAGAGTATCCAGAAACTATGAAAAACAGCAATCTGGGCAAGTTAAAGATGGATGGATAGCAGATGAACTCAGAGCAGTGGCTATTTTGAGCCACAGTAAATTCTAATAATGTTAAAAAGCATATCCTTAAAAAGTTAAGATTCTCTAAAGACTAAAGACAAGGAGGAAAAGGGGTATTGAGTTCAGAATCACAATGAAGAAAATAAAGGAAATCTTCACTAAGAAGAATTCCTGTCCTGAGTCTAATGCCCTTTAAAACCTATAGTCATCATTTCTATTTAAGTAGTAATCAGTAACTAAAGGATGTCAATAAAAATAATTGAATCTTGTACTAAATAATGCACTACTTGTTATAGTTTTGCTACATGAGCCAATTCAGTAATTGGTATTGTTCCTAAGGTAGTTTTGTTCTAACAAATTAGGTAAATGGATGTTTCAGTTAATAACCCAGCAAGCTTTCCTGCCAGCAGGTGAGGTAAACATTGGGAAATCAATTCCCAACCTCTCAGCTTCCTGGGACCAGAGAGTGAATCA
>NW_006371311.1:0-944 GCF_000327345.1 Myotis davidii
TTTTTCCTTTCTGCAGAAGTTATCAGCTAAATATTTTCATTTGCATGGGAATGCAGAAAATAATTATAAAGGGATTAATGAGAAGCATTAAATATTTCTTAAGCACCACTCTCACACACTGAGTCTATTTTCCCTGAGAATATTAGTAACTTTCAAATTGCTCATAAAACTATATGTTTCCACTTAAAAGTCCATTAGAATACCTAATGGCTAATCCAACACTCAATCAAATTTACCATCTGCCAAGAGCAATGTGCTATTCCATGAATGTAGGGACTCAAGGGAAACCTGTGAAGAATTGCCTACCTGTGTTGTACCATCATCTGCTTTCAGTACCTCCCTTTCTTACCCATTGGTGCTAGCTACAATCTTTAAAGCAATGAAAGGGCCATTTGTTTCATTCACTTTAAAATCAGTATTTCTAAAGCCACTGGGAGAAACTGGCTCTTTTCATCACAAGAGATTCTAGACCTTTCACAAATCATTTCTAGTCCAGAGACCCTAGTGAAATGCATTCCCTTTATTCATTTTCCGTCCTCACGCAGGAATCTGTATCCAAGTAAATGTAAAAAATACAGTTAGAGCTGGAATTATCTTAGAACTATTTGATGTCTTCTGCCCTACCACACACCATGAAGGTGTAACTTCTGTAAACTAAAGAGTCTGTATAATTCAAAACCTCCCATTAAGGTCCAAAGAAATAAATATTTAGCAGTGGATCTGTATCAAAGGATACATGGACTGTGGTTGGTTTCCATCAAGTAATGAGCAAAGAGCTAGTTCACTTGCCACATTCAATGCCTGAATATTGGCTTTAACCATTTGTTAGATGGTGTGATAGGAAACTCCTCTGCCATTCTTCTACTGTAATCCAGACCTCTATTCCATCTCTCTCTCTGTCTCTCTTTCTTTCTATCTCTCTATCTATCTCTATCTCTATCTCT
>NW_006371312.1:0-944 GCF_000327345.1 Myotis davidii
ATGAGTTAAGTTCTGAGGATCTAATGTACTGCATGGTGACTATAGACAATAGTACTGTATTGTATACTTAAAGGCTGCCAAGAGAATAGATCTCACACAGACAAAAAGTCAATCAGGTAAGGTGACGGATGTGTTACCTGACCATATTGTGGTAATCACTTTCCATATATACTTGCATCCAATCATCATTGTGTACACCTGAAACTTGTACAATGGTGTTTGTCAATTATATCTCAATAAAACTGGGGAGGGGATGTTTAAAAAGACAGACATAAATAAGAGAGTGCCTGGGGTTCCACCTTCAGGGGCTGGGGAGGAGTGGAGTTACTGAAACAACCCCCCAGTTTCAATGTGCTTCTCTACAGAGGTTCAAGGAAAATAACCCTAGTTATATTTTCTTTCACCTGTAGATAATACCTCCAGAAATTGATGAGTGTGTCAACATTGGCTCCTTGGGGCTTAATAAAAGATTCTTAAAAGCAATGATATTGAGGCAGAATCTTGAAAAGCTAGTAAGTTTTATCAATGTGGGTGAGAGAGAAAAGATCTAGGAAGATAAAAGTTAAGAACAAAGATGCAGAACTCAAATTTAACTGAGAAAAAGACATGGAGGCAGTAAATGGAGATAAAATATATCAGCTTTATTTCTGAGAAAGGCTATACGGATGGAAGTGATGGAGATGTGAAGACCTGTAATACTTTCTGATACTGGCATGGCCCCACTGATGCCAGCAAACATCTGGTCTATTCCTGGTGATCACGGCCTTGTGTTATCCCCTCTGCTGGACTGTGGCCTGGACACCATGACTGGCCTCTAGTGATTAGAACACAGCAAGAAGCATAAGATGTCACCTCTGAGACTGAGTGATAGAGAAGCTCTGACTCGCTTCTATTTTTTTCTTTAAAAAGATATATTTTTAATTGATTTCAGGGAGGAAAGGAGA
>NW_006371313.1:0-944 GCF_000327345.1 Myotis davidii
GTTAGTATAATGGCAAAATCTAAATTTAGCAGCTCCTTCCAAATACTGGAAAACAGAAAATACTACAAAACTATCAGCAAGACTTTATTGTATGTCATTCAATGCATACATATCATGTGCCAAGCAATGCGCTAAATTCTCTTATATTTTCCCAACTCTGCAATTTTACAGATGATTTAGAGAAAGTTTATTTAACCCAACCTCAAGATAGAACTAAGATTTGAACATGGATTTGTCCGTGCTTTTGAACATGCTATCACCCAGCATATACAATGCTTCTAAGGTCACCGTATTTCTGAAATGGGAAGAAGCAGATAAGTACACTAATGATCTTTGAGAATGTGAAGACACAAGCATTACTCACATTCGATAAGGAAAATGGGAAAGATGAAACAAGAAAATACCCTCTCTGCCATTTCTTTATTACAGAAATAATGTTTTATGATTGAAATATACTATTTTTATACTAAATTGCATCATTATATAAAACTAGTGGGAAAACTGAAAACCAAAGATGGGGAGTGGAAAGGTCAAGCCTCCTAACAGATCATGCCTCCTCCCTTTAGCTCTCACTTTTCCTGAGCCAGTCATAGCAGGATTGTCATGGACCGAATATTTGTTCCCCAATTCACATGTTGATGCTCTAATCCTCAATATGGTGGTATTTGGATATGAGTTTGGATGAGGTCATGGGAACAGAGCTCCCTGATGGGATCAATGTCCTTATGAGGGGAAGGTGGGACCAGGGGCTGTCTACAAGCCAGGGATAGGGTCCTCACCAAGTACCAAAATTGTAGGCACCTTGATCTTGAATTTCTCAGTCTTCAGAACTGTGAGAAAGAAAAGTTTGTCCCTGAAGCCACCCAGTCTGTACTAATTGGCTATAGCAGCCCAAGCTGAATAACACAATGATACAAGTGAAAGCCCTTATATTCTTTTTTTTT
>NW_006371314.1:0-944 GCF_000327345.1 Myotis davidii
TGAGATAAATCTCCTGAGCTCTTCCCACACATGGGGGCTGTGCCTTCATGACCTAATTACCTCCCAAAGGCCTCACCTTCAAAACCCAACACCTTATCAGGGATTAAGAGCTTGAGGTTAGATTTCAACATATGAATCTGGAGGGGACCCAAACATTCAGACATTGGCAAGAAACTTTATTTCAGCAAATGTATGTATCAGTTTAACTATTTTCACATAGGTTAGTACTCAAAGAGAATTTCTGAAGATTTGGAAGTGTTAAAACAAGTTTTTCAAATAATGAAAGGTCTGGGCTTATTTGATTGATACTTTGCTATTAATAGGAAAATAAGTTTTATCATCTTCAGGGAGAGGGAAGTGAAAAGTTAACTGTAAGTATAACAATTTGTTTGGGTATTTCATATCAAATATTTTAGGTATGTGTACATCCTAGAAGTTCTGTCATTCTTCCAAAATCAGAAATCATTTTGGAAGCTAAGGTTTGCTTATCCATATCACCTTATCTGCTCTTTTTTACCAATAGGCAGATGATCACATGATAAGCATATCCATTAATTTGTATCTCCATGAACATAGCTGGTCTCCTTTGAACAAATATTTCTAATTTCTTCTGTAACTCCCTTGGATAATTTAAAAATAGGTATTTTTTCTCACTAATTATGGGTAACGAGTTTATGACTATATAGTGGACATCTCCAGAAATGGCTCCCAGTGATCTCTACCTCTTGGTATTTATGCCCTTGTGTAACACCTTGTATGGTTTTGACTTGCTTCTGATGAATAAAATACAATAATAGAGATGGGATGTCACTAATATTAGCTGACAAAAGACTATGATTTCTTCTTGCTTGTACTCTATTCACTCTTGCTTGATTTGTTGAAGCCAGCTGCATTATTTTTTTAACTTTTCCATTGATGTTAGAGAGAGAAGAAGGGAGAGGGAG
>NW_006371315.1:0-944 GCF_000327345.1 Myotis davidii
TCCAGAGTGCTAACCATTACACCATGGAACCCCACGTGCACCTCCCTTTCCCATAATTGTCTATGATGAGTTAAGTAATTTTACCGACAGCATTATCTGTTACAGTTCTTTGTCTGCATCCACTCACGGCGCTCTTCAAGGAAAATCATGGCCTTTTATTTATCTTAGTTTTTGCTGAGTCCCCGAACATGAGCCTCCCCTCCCCCCATAAATGACGGGGAACGTGGCGGTCCTGGTCCTTGCTTTCTCCAGTAAGAGTGAGCGGCGTTTCCGAGCGCCAGCACCCCTGAGCGGCGAAGCCGGGGTGCTATGCTGATGAGATGATTTAATGCTTGAGAACTTGGTGAAATTCGTATTTTAGTTCCTAACTAGACAAACTATGAACTTAGAGATTTCACATCTCTTATCTGCAGCTCTGCTCGATTTCAGCCCTGAGCTGTGTTTCTCCACCTACTAGTAGATTACGTACTGATCAGGCCCGTCTCCTGTGAGAAAACAGCATTCACGGGTCGATTTCTGGCAAACCCACGCAGGAAAACTTGCAGAAGGAGTGTGTTTGAGAGAAAACGGGCGAATTGTGCTCGAAAAAGTCTGAGTTGTGTCACCTGCAGCGCTGGGGAGGAGGTGACCGAGCCGCGCACCTCAAGGTCATCCTGCTGACCCATGGGGGGCCGGCGCCCCGGGCAAGCTCCCCCGGCCCCGAAGCCGTCCTCACGGCTGCTGCGCAGAGACCTGCCCCTGGACCCAGTTACAGGACAAGCTTCCAGGGCAGGTTTTTCGGGGTCCAGGCGACCCAGCCCTCAGAGTCCGCCCCCCTCGCCCAGGTCTCCGCTCCCGAGCGCACTGAGGACGCTCCGCGGCGCAGCTCTCAGCCCAAAGCCGCGCGTGGGAGCCTGTGCTGGTGGGTTCCTGGCGGGAGTGCAGGCTTCTCTCCGGGCTGCGTA
>NW_006371316.1:0-944 GCF_000327345.1 Myotis davidii
TGCACCAGGCCTCTAGTTAAATATAAATATGCTCTCCCAGTGGAAGAAAAAACTCAAAATTCTCTTATAAATAGTGCTAGAAGAAAAAAAGTGGAGATCTTACTATTTAATGTTATTGCGCCATTGAAGTTTGTGAGGTCAAATAAGTGATGCAGTGTGTATATGACATACTAACTCCACAGGTGACAACCTCACCTATTCTACCTAGGGAGAATTTGCATGGAAAAGCTACCCGTGTAGAGCTTTTCATAGTTTATAGAACACTTTAGCCTCAGTTAACACATTCTATGCTCTAACAACCCTATTAAGGAAACAGTGCAAATTTTCTTATCTACATTGAGAAACTAAGTCATATTGGGGTGAAATGGTTCCTTCAGTATTAGATAAGTAGAAAAGAAGACATAATGACAAACAAGTCCAGACCCAGGGCACCTATTTAGGAATAAATGCAGTTTGAATCTGTAGGTAAACAAATCCTACCCACTCACCTCTAAAATGATGAATACGTTCTTGTGGTCCAAGCTATGCAGAGCGGCAACTGTGTGCCTGGGAGAGACACTCAGAACAAATGACTCACTTACTAGGCCTCCTGTTCTCCTCCACTCAAGGTTTCCTTAGAAAAATGTACCTGTCTGAATGGAAGTGGCTGGATGTGTGACAGCTGGATACAGCCAAGAGCATGAATGGAACATACACCGTTCCAGGGGAGGGCCAGCTGCCTGCAGGAGGAGATGGCTTGGAGCAGGGTTCTTTGGCAGCAGGGCAATGCTCCAGTACAAGAGGACTTGGCTCACGCCCAAAATGTCTCTGGCAGAAAACTTGCTATGAGGAAAGAGGGGAGGAATTCAAGGCTGAATCCAAATCAAGTTGCCAGAGCCTTTCAGCTAAGATGTGGGAGGTCCTGAGAAGGAAAATCAGGAACTTTAAGATCAAAAGAGAAACTG
>NW_006371317.1:0-944 GCF_000327345.1 Myotis davidii
TTTTTTTTTTCTTAAATGGTCCCAATGGTTACTAGATTACAACAGTGGTGAGATCCTATCCAGAGCCCAACTGGAAGATGGGACAACCCAACCCATGTCAGGAACATCAGATTGAACCTATATGCGAAGTCCTTCCCCAAATAATGAAACCTGAACACCCCAGAAGCCATGGGCAAGCAAACACAGTCTGAGGATTCCTTCACCTCATCTTCATTGCAGTGCGGAGCATCTCCAGATAGCAGTGCAGTTGCTGGATCAGTGGACTTAGACTTGGAGAAACAAGAACTTGCTGGGAGAAATCAGATCTTCCAAACTGAACATGCTTGGCAACAGTTGGGTAAGACTACAGCATTGAGTACTGACAGTGTAGCATCAACAATGGCACAGAAAATACCGTCAGTTTTTGGACATACTGAGGAGCACAAATCACCAGGCTCAAGATGCAAAGAAGAAGCTTCTGACAGACCAATAAGCTTGTTATCCCTGAGTTACCTGTTACAAGATAAGTCTGGCAAGGTCCTACCAATGCAGGCATTTCGAAGGTACAGTAGGTGATAGCTCCTTGAATCTAGAATTAGCATGATCGTAGTAGTGCTGAGCACTAGTAATAGTGGCAAGTGAGAAATCAGACAAATTCTCTTGGGTAGCACCACACAAATCTTCAGTAACTCTCTCTGAATACCTAGCATCACCCTTTGTGTGAATAATTATCTACAAACATGGCAGAGGTCTAGAATGACCTCAGAGGGAGTGTCCTGAGAGAGAACAAGTACTTTGGATACAAACACTGCTATATATGCCTTCAGGAGTACAGACAAGTGCCATTTGGGGCTTGTGAACAAAGACCTCATGTTATGATGAGCTTGACAAGGAGAGGTTTGGCAAAATTCTATGGTTTTCTTTACCTCAGTGACTGTTGTCCTGATTGCGCCGAGAGGCTTCAG
>NW_006371318.1:0-944 GCF_000327345.1 Myotis davidii
TGTATTATAGAATTGCATACCTGAAACCTATATAAATATACTTTTATTAACCAATGATACCCCAATATATTCAATAGAAAAGTTAAAGAGAGAGAGAGAAAAGTACCAGCATCAATATTAGCTAATGGATAAAGTGACAGAACCAAGAGCTCAGAAACAAACCCGTACTTGAACAGACATTTATTTGATCACCAACAAAGGCACTAAACCATGCATAGAAAGTCTTCTCAATCAATGGTGCTGAAACAATGCTATCCTCATTGACTCCAAAATAGATTTCACCTCCTAGACTTTCCACTTTACACAGAAACCAACTGGGATGCATTATGCATGTAAACATAAAAGGCAAAAGTATAAGTCTTCAGAAAGGGAATAACTTTATGGTTGGGGTGAGCATATATTCCCTGGACAGATTATCTAACACAATGCTCATAAAAGAGATAATTGATGAATTAGTTTTCACCAAAATTGTAGAATCTCTTCAAAAACATCATTAAGAAATGGAAAAGTAAAGTACATGCTGGGAATAAATGTTCATAAAGCATATATTTGAAAAAGAACTGGTAGTCAGCATCTAAAAAGTTTCCTACAACTTGATAACAAAATTACAAGCAATCCAATGAACTTGGGTAAAAGGTGTGATGAGACACCACAGAAAGGAAGATACACAGAGAGTGAGCACATGAAAATAAGCTACTTCTTATACTAACTAAACAGCTACACTTGAAAAGCCTGAAGATACCAAATATTGGTGTGCATGAGAAACACCTAGAAATCTCATATATTTTGGTGGGAGTGTAAAATGTTCCAACCATTTTGGAACAACGTACAGTAGTTTTTTATAAAAATAAACATGCAGGGAGATCCAAGATGGTGGCCAACAGGAGAGAATGTGAGTGAGTGAGAGAGCCAAAGGGGAGTGCGTGGATGTGTGGTGTGTGTGT
>NW_006371319.1:0-945 GCF_000327345.1 Myotis davidii
AAGAGGAGGAGAGAGAGGATTTTCTAGTTGAGATACAAATATGAGCAAAGGCATAGCTATGAAGGTTTATGAGCAACTTGAAGAAAATACTGTGGCTTCATTTGTCTAGTGCAGTAGGGTTCTTAATGTTTTTAAGTATGAAAATCCCTTGTTAATGAGAAAAAGTCAATAGGTCCCTACATAGCAGTGGCTGCATTATTGGTATCTTTTGACTGAGAAAATTCACTGTGATAAATTATACTTTAAATTACATTACTCCAAAATCTTCCAAGCCCTTGGCCCAGAGGTTAGGTTCCCCTGGGCTAGCATAAGTCTCTGTAGGGAGGTTCATTCTGTGAGAGATTCATTCATTTATTCAGCATATATTTATTGAACATCTACTAAGTGCAAGGTGTTCTTTGAGGCTCTGGGAATACAGTTGTAAAAGAAACAAAGACCCTCGGGCCAGGGAGCTTATATTCTAGTGGGAAGAGACAGATGATATAAAATAATACACAAATAATTATAATATTGCAAAAGGTGGTAAGTGTTACGAAGAACAGAGTGCCTAGGTAAACTTGAGGAATACTACTTAGAATGGAGAGAGAAGAGCCCTCTAGGTCAGTGATATTTGAACAGACACTTGAATGAGTCAGAGAGAGAACCAGGCCGGTCTCAGGGGAAGAGTGTTCATGTCAAGGGAACTGCTATTGCACATCCCCAGAGGGGGGAAATGCCTATTGTCCTTAAGGAACAGCAAGAAGACAGGTGTGGCTGGAGTAGGGTTAGAGAGATGGAGGGTTGTGGTAGGGATGAGGTCAGAGAGGTAGTGGGTAGCCATGCATATTATATAGATCTTGCAAGCCATTGTAAGTTCTTTGCATTTTTACTTTAAGTGAGATAGAGTTACTGCAGAACTTTTTTTCTTTCTTATTGTTTTTCGTTGTTGTTTTGTTTCATGTTGCA
>NW_006371320.1:0-944 GCF_000327345.1 Myotis davidii
TTAGATTTAGTAGGAAAGCATATTTTTGTAATATACTGTACAATTAAATAATAGAAATACAAATAAAGCTGCATTATAATGAGCTCAGTTGTAGCCAGTTGGTAGTATTTTGCTACGTTGTGCAGAAGAGGTGCCTGAATTGTATAGCCATCAGCAAATTAAAAGGCTAACGTTCTCTCCCATATAAGTGATAACACTCTCTGTCATGGTGCAAAGGAAGCTGCGTCCCTTCTGCCGTGAAGTGATCCCTAACCCCCGTGCACTGCTGCTCTCTGAACGTTATGCTGCAGAGTTGTGTTCTGATACAGTTACCCTGTTGAGGCCCACAAGGTCTCCCCTTGAAAAGTGAAGTAATTCCTGGACATTTACTCAGAGAAAGGGTAGGTTCATAAATAGGTGTAGACCCTTCAAGATCCTGAGTTCACATGTCACATCCAATAAGCAAATTGCTACCATCCCTAATAAAAGTACAGCTTACGTCTTAAGTACAGCAAAGTTGGCACTAAGTAAGGAGTTTCCCTGGACGGAGAGCCAGCTAGATCCTGACACACCTATGCTGACACCCTCCAGCTCCATCCTTCCCCTCCCCCAAAGGACAGTGGTGACAGTGTCTGTTCATCCCACAGCACTCCAGAGGTCATTCTGAAACACTGCCTGACACATAGTAGGCACCAGTAAATGATTGAGGGTGTTCCAGGAAGACTGTGTTAAGAATTAAGGTTAACAAAGTAAGCATAATGCAGTGTCTTTTGTGAGAAATATTTACATTTTACAGGCACATATAAAATGCATATAAATTCAGAATGCCAAAATCCTCACAAAATAGATGAATAAATATCTGTTATCATTCATACAAGAGCTAGTTATGTCAACTACAAACATGCAGGTAGCCTTATTCCATAGAACTGAATGGTGCTGAGAGTCTTAAAATGGGATTATCCCCT
>NW_006371321.1:0-944 GCF_000327345.1 Myotis davidii
GAATCTGTGCACTGAGCCTCTAATCAACAACAAAAATAAAGAAAAAATAATTAAAAATCAAAACAGTAACAATACCATGACTAAAAGAAATGGGAAAATATTAAATTATACTCTTACTTAGCATAATGGCTAGACTAAAATTTCATATGAGCTTCTTCTCAATAAGTAAATAGACCTTGGCCACTTTCTTGTGGAGAATAAAATCTATAACTATCACAGATTTTCTGAAAATTGCCATGTGGCTTTCTTGCCTCATGTTCTATTAATAACATAATAGTTAAATATTAATGACATTCATAAATGGTTAAACATATTTAATGGTTCAATTTGCTTAGGAATTTCTAGTGCAATATACACACACAACATATTTGAGAGGATTATTATATTCAGTGTGTTGTGTATGTGTTTGCATGTGTGTGTATGTCTACTAGTAATTTCTCTGTAAGACCTACATAGATAGATATCAAAATTCAGGCATCAAGCATGACTTCTTTATATCCATTTTTTTGCTCCCACTTTTCTCCCTAGATAACATTTAAATTCATCTTCTCTTTCACATTCTTATGGCCTCTACCTTGGCTGAGACCCTCATCTTCTCTTGTTTTTACAATGTTAATAGCTTTATACGTGTTTTCCATGTACCATCTCTTTCTCTGTCAATTCAACTTTTACAGAACTTGTAGCCCAGACTGGTATTTCTGAAACACAAATCCTACCCTAAATCCCTAATTTCCTATGAAATAAAACCTAAACTCCTCAGAAAGTCCCTTAAAAATCCAGGTATATCCCATTTTTCTAGTTTTATATATACCAAATGCTTTAGCTTTACCAAGCTATTCCCATTTCCCTTGGTGTGTCATGCACTTCCATGCAAGGAGTTCTTTGCATGTGCACTTCCCTCTTGGTAACCCATTGCCATTTGTGTTCTCTCTCTCTCTCTCTCT
>NW_006371322.1:0-945 GCF_000327345.1 Myotis davidii
TGAATAATTATAAAGGCAGTGTTTCTTAAAATGTTTCATTTTTAAAACTGAGCTATTAGCTATTAAAATGTACATACATTTTGGGGGCACACCCTGTATATAGCATGTCACCCAGCTGCTGTACCAAAATTCTAACCACTCTCTTCTCTCTTTTGCAAGTTTCTTATTCATAAACACTGATTAAATTAAACAGAGGCTTTATCTGTCACTGATGATGGATTAGTTCAAAAAATTAAAAGTAGGAGAGGGAAGCTAAGGAGACTTAAGATGAGTTAGAAAAAATTAGAAGGTTATTATAGGAGTTCTGATAAGAAGTAATAAACTCCGAACCATGGAGGTGATAAACTAGAAGACAGTGATAAATGTGAAAATATGGAGTTGGAATTTATAGTATTGGTGACTGATTGGTGATAGGAGGTAGTAGAGAAAGAAGTGACTTCAAGATTTGAGTCTGGTTGCCAGGGAGAATGTCAATATCTTTAACACAGAATTAAGAAGAGCTGGTTTGGGGGAGTGGGATAATGTTGGTTCATGGGATTTTTCAAATTCAAGGGTCTTGCAGAATAACCAAGTAGATAATGAATGAGGTTCTTAATTTAATATGGAGATTCTTTGGATCATTCAGATAGTGGTGTTAGATTTGATGAAATTTCAGGAAGGGCTGTGTACATCTAATAGAGAAGGTTAAGAAAAGAAATTAGGAAGCAGCTACATTTTAGGTAGGAAGGGAAAGAATGACCAAAGGTACACAGATATAGCACAATAATAAATGCTGAGAGATAAATTATTTCAGAAGGACATTACTAGTGTTGAATGGCACAAATGTTCCCAGGAATTTAAAACTAGAGAAAAGACACAGGACTCAGTGATTAGAAGGTCAATGTTATCATTGAGGGGGCAAATTCAATAACATCTACTTTGTCTTTCCCCTGAGGCAATGAGGCA
>NW_006371323.1:0-944 GCF_000327345.1 Myotis davidii
CACTGTTGTATCCTGTGCATTGATCTCTCTCCCCTTCAGTAGTAAAGCAAAGAATAGACTACTTTTTAATGACCAAGTCTCCCTCTCTGATTAGCTCTAGGGCATTTCCTTTTGGATTACCTTAAGGAAATTCTAGATTTATTTGGCTACACAAAGTAGGAGTGATCTGGATTCCACCTTATTCTCATAAACTACCTCCTCACACAGAACTTATCATTTCCTGACACTCTCCACCTCCTCCCTCACCCCACTACACACACCTTTTTATTTAAATCACAGCCCAATATAAGTGTGCTTTATTTCTGATATGTTTTCATCACTGTTTCAGATATCCATGGTCGCTCGGCTATTCTTGTTTACCCCGAAATTGAATTCCTGTTCATGAGATAATAAGCAAGCATTTAGCTTTAATTAAGATAACTTATTATAATGAGAAGTATTTTCCTTAACAGCACCATTTCAGTAGCTGTTCATGGCCGTTTAGCATCTATTTTCCTGATTTTAAGCTGCTTTGAGGCTTTTACTAACTGTGTATAAAGTGAGTCAAGTTGACAACCTGCCACGAGCACCATGGAACTTTATTCTGTACAATTACTGAATGAGATAGTGACAGAACTGGTAACTCTATACCTGTTTGTGTTTAAGGAACAATAATTCTATTGATTCTGTACCTTTTTCTTTCCCCTCAGGTAGACATGTGTGACAATGCTAATCATTTGTAACAGGGTCTGGTAGACATCAAGCTATCAATCAGTTTAGCCACTGATACTATTTTAGATTATTTAGAGGTGTTCTTTATACTATGCCCTAAAAATTTAAATATAAGACATTGGAACACAAACTAACATAGCTTTCCCCCCAAAAATGTATGCTGTGTATTTGTAAGGTAAGTAATATGAATGCAATGGAGTGAATATTTAGTAATAATAAATCATTATGAAAAA
>NW_006371324.1:0-945 GCF_000327345.1 Myotis davidii
GTAAGTCAAGGTCCCACTGTAAATGGTTCACAGCATTTGCATGTAATTCCAGACTTTGTTAATATAAAGTCCAATAAAAAAGTTATTAGTTGGCACTCAGAAAAATTGTTACTGAGGAAAGAATTATAGTTCTTCTTGAAACTAGCCCCCTAAAGAGGAGAAAGAACATTTCAATGCGGTCAAAATTTGGATCAAAACTGTGTTTCTATGATGGTGTCTCCACCAGGTCTTGATTTGACTGGGATTGAAATTCCAGACACTATTGACCCCCTCACAGGCTTGAAACCCTGGCAGACAATGAAGTATAACCTATAGTTGAAGAGTCTCAGATACCATCTGACAAGAACATTGTGAAGATTGAGTAAGAGCACAAATTAAACTCTCTTGGCACCAATAGCCAAGTACTACATCTTTCCTCTTTCATTTCTCTTTTCCCTTTTTCTTCCCACATTTCCTTCCCTGTCCGAGTTCTCATTGTTTCATGTCCCACAATGCAGAAGTCACTGAAATGCTACCACTCAGTCTAACATAACTTCTAGCAAAATACACAGAGGAAGCCTAAGAAATTATTGAGGTAAACAGTGCATTATTAGTTCATTCCAATAACCTGGTTTGTCCAGAAATGTAACTATTTATTCTTCTTTACTGCTAGCTGCTTGTCACCCATGGGCACACACTGGATTCTATTTATATACTACAACCATCCTAAAACTATGATTATTATTTCTAGCCCACTTCTGTTTTAATACCCTCAAAACCTCTAATTAATTGCCATTACATTCATTCTTCTTTGCTTCCTCTCTGATTGTAACAAGTATCATCTGACTTCTAAGTTAAGGAAATGGGCTTTCTGAGTATGAGGAAGATCGAGGTGATGATGGGGGTGGGGGGAAATAGGATTCATATGGTAAGACAGAAGTAGTGGAAACTTAACCAGTAATAAAA
>NW_006371325.1:0-945 GCF_000327345.1 Myotis davidii
CCATCGCTCAGGGTCTGCTGGTCAGCCCTGGCAGTTACTCCTGTGAACACATAGCTAAAGGAACTTTAGAGGTGTAGTTAAGATTACCTATCATTGGACCTAGAAATTGTGAGATGACCCTGGATTATTCAAAGTATTTCTCTCAGAAGAGGAAGTCAGAATTTAAAGGATGGAGGTTCAACACGCTGGTATTTGCTTGGAAATGAATTAGGATTAGGAGGAACTGAATTCTTTCAACAACTCTAGTGAATGGGGAAGCAGAGTCTCCCCTAGGGCCTGTAGATAGAGGAGGCCCAGGCGGCCTGTGGGGTTAGACCCCGGGAGGCCCTGCACACAGATGCAACTGAACCACGCCCCGTGCTCAGGCTTCTAACCACAGAACTGCGAGGCAATGAATGGATGGCATTATAAACCACAGAGTTTGTGGTAATTTGTAAGAATAGCAAGAGAAAAAAAAATAGGGAGCCTTACCAATAATTTTCTAATGATGCGATACGTCTTGCTGTGTTGGGCATTGGGTGCATTTGACACTAAAAATGACACAATGTAAGAATTTTACCTGCAATCTGACCATGAAAACATACATATGCTAGTTTACAGAAAGAACTGAAAAGCACCATCACTGTCTTCTGTGTTTGATATCCTGGATCTGACAGAAATACTATGACCTTGCTGAATATGTTTCATAATGCTTTAGTTATGCACACAAGATAGAGCCTAAGTATTTTTATTGGAGGATACCTTCATTCAATGTAATATCTCTATATATACCCTTGATGGTCCTCCTGAGAATGAATGAATTAACCTTGGTCTTCAGTGTGCTGGTTCTGTAATGTAGTCAGTAGAAAGCAGCTGATATGAAAATAACTTAATTCACAGATTATGGGGAGAGAATGTGAATAGTTTCCATTGTTTCTCAATTGATAAGTCCTGCTTTTATAACAG
>NW_006371326.1:0-945 GCF_000327345.1 Myotis davidii
TACCAAAAAATTATTAACAACATATGATGATATTATTGCAACTTAACATAATTTGCAAGAATTTATTAATAGAAAATGTACTCTAGTGAAAAAACTAAAGGAGTTCTCTAAGAAAATAGAATTGATCCATTTTAAAAGGACAGAGAAGAGGAGTAAAGAAAAACAAACATGGATAAATATAAGGGACTGTTAGATACAAATAATAGTAATGAATTCTGGGAGTGTAAATACAAGTTAAAAGTAGGTCAAAAGTAGATATGATATCAAATGAATTAAAGTTCTAAGGACTTTATAACTTCCAGAAAGTAGTAAAAATACTAATTTATATTATAGTTTGATGAGTCATGGAAACATTTTGTATTCTTGTGGTAACACTAGAAAAATAAAAATATATTTCTAATGGATAGGTTTATGGAGTAGGGACACTGCAATAATAAGTATTTAGAAAGGAAAGGAAATAGTTACATTAAATAGATGGCACAAATATAAAACAGGTAGATTTTTCCTAAAATATCAGCAATTATATTAAATGTAAACAGATTAAATAGGCTAAGGGACAGTAATTTGCAGATGTGTCAAAACATATTGTTACAAGAGACACACTTTAAACTTAAGGATATAGAAACATTTAATGTAAAAGGATCAGAAAAGATAGCATAGAAACCCTAAGCAAAGAAAACTAGCTATACTAATATCAGACAAAGTAAATGCCTTAATTCAGGTGTTATAACAAAAAATACAATAGGCAGGATGGCTTAAACAACAAACATTTTTTTCTCATAGTTTTGGAGGCTGGAAAGTCCAATATCAAGGCACCAGCAGACATGGTATCTGTTGAGGGCCTGGTTTCTAGATGGCCTTCTTCTCACTGTGTCCTCACATGGTAAAGAAGACAAGAGAGCTGTTGAGTCTTTTTTATAAGACCACTAATCCCATTTATAAAGG
>NW_006371327.1:0-945 GCF_000327345.1 Myotis davidii
GAACCTCCTTTTAAAATGTTCCATTGTAAACAGTGACCCTAAAACAAATTACCATCTGTATGTCCTGATGGCTTTAGGGTGGTAAGGGGAGTGCTGACACTACTGAATCCAACACTTGGGAATTTAGTGTTTGGTTCTTAGTTGTCACAATATGGAAATCCAGCTTGCACCTCATAACCCAAGGTCTTGTCTTACTTCAACCCTTGACAACAATCTTAAAAAGCAGATTTCCTTATGTGTGGGACCACTTTTCCAATGTATTATCTGGAACTCACATATGAGGTCAAGCATGTTGAGGATAGCAAACTGTTGCTATCCTTTCTAATTTTTTATGGATTTGTTTATTGCTTTCCTCTACTATGTTGACTCTAAATAAGTATCCTATTACTTAGCCACAGATGCTTTCAATATGATAAAGAAGGTGGTACTTAAATTTGCAACTCTTCGAAACAACACAAGAAGTACTGAATGTCAATCTCTGATGCCATCTATGCAGATAACCAAACTTGGTAATGAGAGAGCACTATTGACTAGATCTCTTGGAAAAAATGGGGCCTGAGTTAAACATTAATGGTGGTTTGGAATTTTAGCTAAACCCTTCCAGTCTCTGCCATAGGTTTGCTTCTCTGCACCAACACAAATACTTTGAAGATAATGAAAGTATTCAATCCTCATTGACTCTCATTTCCTGGTCTGCAGCCCTTCTTCGGTTGTAGCCAGACATGCGTAGCAAAGTGCCTAACACATTGTAGGCTATTGATAAATGTGCTGAATAAATATGAGCTGCTGTTAATTTACAATGCAGTTGTCCTCATTGTTGCAGTAAAATTATTATATGGCTTTCTATTTACCATACTGCATAAGACTATATTACAGAATGCCAGTGCTAGAAGCATGTTTGAGGTCACTTAGAGACTTTTAAAAATATATATTTTTATTAATTTC
>NW_006371328.1:0-945 GCF_000327345.1 Myotis davidii
TCAAACCCAAACTTATATTATGCTTACTGGTTATATTAGCAGGTCATTCTTCCTTCCTCACAAGGTTTTTTCCTAACCAGGTTATATTTCAGGACCCAAATCAAATGTCAGTGGGGAAAATTCCCAGGGTCAGAGAGTTCAGATCATTATTCTTCTTCTGATTCTTTTAGTCTTTTAGTGCCAAGAGTGAATTACTTGATCATTTATAGGAACAGCATAAGAATGGAAAATAACACTGAAGCAAGATATCTAACCCTACACCCATATCTTCTGCTCATTCCTTGATCCTAATAATAAATCATCCATGATATTGATTTTTAAAAGAGCAACTTGATTACATTTCAAAAATTTCCAAAAGTCACTAGTTCACTCAAATCTAAGGCTAGGGGTCATTTTGTTAGCATGGTAGGTCATGAGCTTAGCAAAATCATTATGGCTACATTTCAAAAGCTTCTTGTATAATTAGTAAGTTCTTAGAAGGAAAATAGTTAAACAGATCCAGGCTTTTTCTAAAAAATGCCAATCAAAATGATGGAAAAGCAGACTTTCTCCACTTCCTTTCAGCTTACGCTGCCTAAATATTCTGTTTTAAATACTGATAAGACTTAGATCAGTTCAAAAGACCCACATTGATTTCACATAGCTGCAAACATCATCTCTACTCTTACTACTCAAAAATACACCTGTGTAACCAACCCTGATCTCTCAACTATATTCAAGTCCTATATTTCTAGTTGCCAATTGGACATCACTACTGGCTATTTTATCTCCTCCAACTCTAGATTCTCTTCCCCAATATTTTAACTTCCCTCTTTGAATTGCTCCTACTTCTAAATTAAATACTGTATGAAAGTGAGTAGAACAGTTCTTGGGAGATTAGCCTGTGCTTTTTCAGGGTTAGCTCCTTTTCTCAAACTCCCTATTTCTATTAGTCCCAAGCTTAAT
>NW_006371329.1:0-945 GCF_000327345.1 Myotis davidii
GGGTGGGGGAGGCGGCCTCAGGGCCTGTGCGCGTGGCATTTCCATGTTCCAGAATATGGCCTTCTCTAATCGCCACTGGCATTCCGTTCCATAGGCACTTGGGCGACAGCTGGCTTTCTTTTAATAGCCACAGTATTCTGGGTGACACCCTGGTCGCCGGGCACTGGCAGCGAGCACACACACGGCATGCACCCCCACCCAGGTACGCCCAGCTACACAGAGGTGCGCACCACCCACACTTGGTGACACGCAGAGCTTAGAGAGACGCATCAGGGAGCGCTCTGCTCCTGTGGGTCGCAGGGACAGCATGTGCGAGCACAGGTCGCACACACGAGCGCTCATGTGTGCATCTGTCCCAGCACAGAGGCCACCGCCACGGCTGCCTAGTGTGTCAATCACAGTCACAGACGCCCTCAGGCCTGCTCAGAGCCTCTGGCAGTCAGACTCCCAGGCCCCCCCAGGCGGGCAAGGGAAAGCTGGGGGGCCGAGGACAACCCCGCTCTCCTGGCCACCCCCTGGGCTCCGTGCCCCGTGTCTCCGGTCACCTTCCCGGGATCCTCTGCTTCACGTCCCTGGGACTTGGGCGGGGCCTTGGTCTCCACGTCCTCCAGGCCCTGACTGCAGGGCGGCGGGCTGCTCACTGGCTGGGTAGCCCCCCACATGGCAGCTGCCTCCGTGTCTGTCCAGCCCTGTGAGGTGAGAGTGAGACAGTTTTGCTCCTGCCCCTCCCCCGGGCCTTGCTCCATCCTCCCCACATTTACTTGGGTGAGGCCCATGACACTGTTGGCAGGGGTGCTGGTCGCCAAATCCCTGCAAACTGTAAGTGTGTGCACCAGGGGTGTGCACACACCTTCTAACACAAGTGTGATGGGTGTGTCTTCAGGATGGTCTGGACCTCTGTTAACAAATAAGATTCCCTCCTCGATGACTCCCACAGCAGCGGTT
>NW_006371330.1:0-945 GCF_000327345.1 Myotis davidii
TAGTGCAACTGAGGAAATGACTTTTACAATTCCAAAAACGTAACTAATTTGAATGTAAATTTAAATAGCCACATATGGCTAGTGGTTAACATATTAGACAGCAGGTCTAGAAGTTCTAGACCAGTAAAATAAGTATAATTCCCCCCAACCCCCACCACCCCCGATCTGGATCTCATTCCCAGGATAGGAAAACCGCTCAAGCTCTATCTTTTAACTGAGTTTCCTTGAGTGTGAATCTGTGCTGACAGCTTCTTCTTCTTTTTTTTTTTGAACAAGCTTTTGTCCTTCCTTGATAACCAAAGAGAAGGCCAATTTCTGTGCTGTGACTTTCCATTTAAATGGAAAATGGACTTTTCCTGCGTTCTTAATGACATCTTAGGAAAAGAATTTTTAAGTTGGGAATCTGTTTTAAGAATAGCAAAAAACCATGATAGCCTAATCACTGAAGAATCCATTTCTTAAGAATGTCCTCCGGTGTAGATAATCAACTCTTCAGATGTGAGGCAAAACTAAAAAGCTAAAGAATTGGACATGCCTCGGGTGAGGCTTTGAGGAATGCAAGGGCCTTTGGACAATGACAATGGAAATGCCTTCCACTCTCACTGGGGTACATCTGAGAGTCCCAGAACCTGAGACTGAAGGCTGACTGACTACCTATTGAAACCACTCACTGTTTAACAGGAAGCAGGGAAATGTGAAGTGACTTTTTCAATAGAAAAATGTAAATAAGTCTCTTTATAACTGGTGGGGCAAAGTATGGAGGTCTATTTGAAAATTTTAAAGCTATCAGAATAAACTGACCATGCTATGTGTTTTCTAAAAATAAAACCTGGGAAGAATGTTACAATTGCTATATATTCAGAAGAACCAGAAAGGAACAACAAATTAGGAAACTAACATAGGAGTCAAAACATATCTGACATTCTCTTAAAAGAAAAAAAAAAA
>NW_006371331.1:0-945 GCF_000327345.1 Myotis davidii
TCATAATAATCTGGCCACTCAGTGTGTGCATGTATATATAAGGTAGAAATGAAGGAGAAAGTTTTGAAAGAAAGTCCATGGCAATAAGCCTGGCATCTTGAGAAATAAAGGAGTGTCATAGAGATATAGATTAAACAAAGGATATCTTTTCTAAGAATATAAGCTGGAAGAAAGAACATATAAAGAGATTTAACACAAAGAAATATACCAAAGTGAGTCCATTTATGATTGACTTTCAGAAGGGGCTATCAGATAGTGACTGGTTTACAGAATCATATTTACTGAAGCAAACAATTATTAGTTGATTAAATGTTTTTAAACCAGTTCTGGTAGTTACTTGTTGCTATGACTAAAGAACTATTATTTCTTGATTAAGAAGAAAGTTTAGAACCTGTTCTGGTGGCTACTTTTGTATCATGGCCACTGACCACATTTTTTCCCCATAGGAATGTGGGAGCTTTGTATTCTCATGTTCTTCCCTATTATGGAAACTTTTAGTGTCTCTGATAAGCCTTAGTATAGTTTGCTTCTTTTTGTTCTATTGCTATTGATACTTAATATTTCATAATATTGAACAGAGTCTGGGCATTCATATTCAATTTTGCCACTGATTCCTGACCATTTTCAGACACCTTGTACCTCTCCCATTTCAGCAGTGAATATTTGGTCTGCTTTCTCTGCTAACTCATTTACCATTCATGTATCTCAGGGGTCAGCAGTTTTTTTTCTATAAATGGCAAAGTAAATATTTTAGGCTTTGCAGACCAGATGGTCTCTGCTGTAACTTCTTAACTGCCATCACAGCAAGATAGCAACCACAGACAATGCACAAATGAATAGGCATGGCTGTATTTCAATAAAACTTTATGTATAAAAACAGATCGTGGGCTGGATTTGTCTATAGACTCCTGCCCTATCCTATTTATCTTTCTAGAATATTAGCTC
>NW_006371332.1:0-945 GCF_000327345.1 Myotis davidii
TTGGTCCCTGTAAAGTGCAAGGTACTGTGTTTGATAAATTTTCTTGGAAAAATATGGCACTGGGCATGTTGGAAGGGACTGGAAGAATAGATATTACTATTAGTCACAGACATGTATTTAGTTCTTGCCATGCACAAGTTCTAAGTGCCTTCCATGCATTATCTCACTTATTTCTCACAACAAATCAGAGAAGCATATATTATTGTTTTCACATATTTTAGAGTTGAAAACACTGAGGCACCAACAGACCAAATACCGTGCCCTCAGGTACATGACTAGAACGGAAGAGAGCCATGATTCGAACAAGGAAGTCTGAATCCAGAGACTTATTACCACACTGCACTGCTGCTCAGGCTGGCCATGCAGGTCCCCCTCCCACAGCCATGCCTTTCCCACTGTGCACACGCCGTCATGGTCAAAGGAGAGAAAGTTGAGATCATGAAAGCCCAGTGATCAAAGAATCACACTCTATTACATGATCGAGTTCCTGAATTGCATAGCATGGCCACAGAATTGTGGGATGTCAAGAATAGGACCAGAACTAATATATTTTTAACATCTTTATAGATTTCTCATAATAGGAGCATATGAGGCCTGAGATATATGACATTAGCCCATCAATAATTGTGAAAGGCGTAAAAAGTGCAAAAATATTCATTGTGGTACCACTTCAGCTACCAATTTGGAAGAAAAAGGTTATGAGAAACGTATATGCCAAAGTCTTTCTTGGAATAGGACAAACTAGCAAATGCGTATGGAGTGGGCAGAAGACCAATGCAAAACGTATGCATGATCGTCATCCATATAAAGTAACACAGTTCCATAAAGTGCCTAACATAGTACCTTGTTTATAGAACTTGTTTAATAAATGTATGCCTAATTTAATGGAATAAAAATACAGAATAAAAAAGATCCTTGCCCTAGCAGGTTTGGCTCAGTGGATAG
>NW_006371333.1:0-945 GCF_000327345.1 Myotis davidii
GCTTGGCCACTTGCAATAGGGAATGTTGGGGCTCAAAGATATTTCCAAAGAACTGAAATGAGCTCACGCTTTTTTGGAAGAAAAACTATAGTAAGAATAGTTTTCTCTCTGTGCCTTGAAAATCAGTCATTTCCCATTTTTAACTTAAGGGAAAAAATGTGTTTGTTTTATTAGATTGGCCATTGAATGCTTGAGGGAGCCTGTCCTCTTCATATAGTCCTGTTTATTTTTCTTCTGCTGCTTTCTTGTCTGCACTTTCTTGAAAAGGAGAGCTCATGCACTCATTTCTATTTTAGATTTTTCCATCATGCTACTTCAAATATGTTGCCTGTATAATTTTCTGAGATAAAAAATTAGAATTCAATCTTCTTTCTGAGGGAATATTACCTTTGAAGTTCAGGGAGGCATCAGAATCAAAGTGAAATCTACAATTTACTTCCTTACAACAAATTCTCAGAAGATAAAACTAACAAGATACAAAAGGAAAATCTGTTTCAAACTGATAATAAACATGCTGTAATGAGTAGAAATAAAGAAAACATGAGGAAGTCATGAATAAAAGTTACTTGCTTTACAATTGCATATCCCTGAACCTTAACGATGCAGGGCAGCCAAAGTATCCAAATCTCCAAGGTCTGATTCAGCCTTTCCTGGGCAAATTTCATTTCTCAAATGCTAGCTTCTGTGGCAGAATAAAAACACAGTGAACATACAATTACATACAGTGAAATCTGACACAAGAAATTTAAATGGACTAAACTAAGTCAATAAATAATATTTGTTTTAAAAGAAAGCTATATGAAGGCAGGTAACATTTTTCTAAAGATAGTCACGTGAATACACAATTCTTGCCATTTTTCCCTATCAAAAATATACACATTTCTAGGAAAGAAATTTGGCATTCAGCTGACATACCATTAGGATAATCTCTCTCTTTTTTTTTTT
>NW_006371334.1:0-945 GCF_000327345.1 Myotis davidii
ACATATTTTTTAAATTATTGTGATAAAATATACATAACAAAAATTATATTTTAACTATTTCTAAGTGTATAATTCAATAGCATTAACAATTTACAACGTTGTACAATTACCATCATTATCACTTTTAGAACTTTTTCATCTTCCCAAATAAACTCTGCACCCATTAAACAATAACTCCCTCTTCCCCTCTCCACCCAGCCCCCAGCCCCCGGTTAACCTCTACTCCACCTTCTATGTCCGTGAATTTGCCTACTCTATATACCTCATATAAGTGGAATCATTTGTCAGCATCTGCTGGTGTCAGTGTTCCAGATTTTGGGTTAATAGGTGTGCAGCGGTATCTCATTGTTATGTTAATTTGCATTTCCCTGTGACATGAAATGAAGCATTAATTTTTTTAACACTTTGTTGTATTAAAAACAAACAAACTGGTTTTTCATGCTATGTTCCTAATGTCTGTCAAGGTCATCTTCTGAGATGAGACGAACAATAAAGTGAGTCTATTAAAATCGAAAACAAAATTATAAACAAAAATATATGTAAGAACAAATGACAGAACAAATGATACAGCAAGTGTTTTTATTTTGTCATCTACCCTCAATGACCAACTCCACCATAATTGCTCAGTTGGTCCCATTTCTGCCTGGAACTTCCTAGCCCCCCTGAACTTTCACCTCCCTTACACCTTGCTCCCGATCTCCATTTTCCACAGGCTACCTCCAAGAAGCATTTCTTCCCCACACAACCAAGACCTGTGGAGCATCAGTTCAGTTCCTCTCACTCAATAGTCCTTCTGCCCGACCTGATTCATACTATTCCCAATTCTTGCTCACTCTAACTATTTTTACTTGTCTCAGAATTTTGAAGTTACAAGCCTTCAACTTCAGTTTGTGTTTGATTTCTGTTTGGCAAATCCTCTTACTAATGTTGGATGTGCTTACTCTT
>NW_006371335.1:0-945 GCF_000327345.1 Myotis davidii
CCCCACCGCTGAGTATCACCAGGCACAAAGAACAATAGAAATTGCATATTAAGATTATAATGAGATTTCTAAAATCTGCATAGGATCTGCATGATGAATGTGTTTCCTTATGCAGTTTCTTTTATAATAACATTTCATATTTTCATTAAACTGTGGTTCATAGGTAGAATGAATGCAGTGACTTTGGGAGACAGAAAATAATAAAAATTATTAATATGCTCTGACCCTGCTCTCCAAATTTGTGTTCTATAATGATCCAGAATTACTATGCTGAACACTTTTATTTTCCACTGAAGGAACAAACATATGAAATTGAATTTTTTTTCTTTGCAAACACACATTAGTTTGCATTTAGCAGACTAGCAATCTTCAAAATGTCAAGCTACACTTATATATCTGTGGTAAAATGGTTTGTGAACCCAGACATAGGTCATTTGTTATTAACATGAATACTAAAGTTTATAAATGAGCTAACTTTTGTTAAAAATTAAGGTTGACCCAAGGCTATCTCTCTCACCTACTTTCTGGTATGGGAGAAAAAAGGGTTGGGTTGTAATTTATTAACTGGCTGGAAATTGTACCTAATCCACAGCCTTGTCATTGGAATTCAATTGTTATTAATGTACTGATAATATGTGAGCGATTATGAATCACTGAAATCCTAGTCAATTGCAATTCTAATTATTTTTTAAAAATTTTTACCAAAAGGTTAAATTTATAATAAGGAAGAGAGTAAGGAAAAAGAGACTGTGAATGAAAATCTTATTCTACATTTTAACTGTGGGACTGTTTGCTTTAGGTCCTAGCTATTCTTTGTTTCATGAAAGTCTACATAACCATGGGAATGAGAACACATGAATAGTGTCCATTACATATGTCAAAGCTGGAAAAATATTAAGAACCACTAATATAGGTAACTAGAGGCCCAGTGCACGAATTCATGCA
>NW_006371336.1:0-945 GCF_000327345.1 Myotis davidii
TTTGTTAACACCTAGCATACTTAAGTAGCTGGAAGGTGCTATTCTTGCTGGATACAGAAATGGCCACGTAAGTGATGTTGCCATACTTTGAACATTCACTCATGCTGGCTTTGGTAGGTGGCAATGATAGGGAGTCTCTTTTCTCCTTTCTGGCCTACAGCTAGCCTCAATTTGACTTTTATTGACAGGCTTGCTAAATTATTCTTTTTAATCTAGAGAGTACAAGCTTATATTGTATGTCTAACATTATCTTTTCCTCGTTCCTATTTCATCTCCTCATTCCCGTCAGTGCAGGGGATACTTGGCTCTGGAGTACAGTTCTGTATCTATGTCTTGAGGCTGATTTTTTTCCCATAGGAAGCACAAATAAATGAGAAAAATATGGTTTCAATATCAGAATTTTGCTTTAAAGACAACTTTCAATAATGAACTCTGTTTATTTTATTGAGGGATGTCAGTATAACTTTGCTTCTGCTCTATGCTACTTTCTGTCGTATATGTTATACTTCAGTAATAATGCAATTTGTAGTTTCTAATTTGACCTCTAATGTTTGTTACTTTTAATGTTCTCATTAACCCAACACTTTTGAATGAGCCATGTGGTTAAATTATTCCAGTATCTGAAAGTGAAAAATATTACTTAATTAAGTTGCTGCTCCAGCATGTCCTGATGGCTTGAGGAGCTGATGTGCTTTCCAAAGGTGCCTATTTAGAAGACGCTAAATGACCACAGACATCAGTATAAGCAAATGTGTAAACAAAACTATAGCTGGAAATGTGAATAACTGATTAAAAAACCTGGGAAGCATCAGTTTAAATCTTGAGGATATTGTATGTTAATTACAAGTCAATTAAAAAAAGAAAAGCAAAAGCAAAAAGAAAGTCTTGAGAATGTAATATGATTCTAATATAGAAGCTTAGTGAGTCACTTTTGGGAAAAAAAAA
>NW_006371337.1:0-945 GCF_000327345.1 Myotis davidii
GCATATTACGCTTTTATTATTATAGATGTGCCAAACAGTTCTGTGCTTCTGTTTGGCCTTTGGGGGAACTGGTGACTGACAGGTGTGAGGGGATGTTTTCTCAATTCACTGTTGCTATGCAACACAGAGCATTAGTTTTATCTTTTGTCTTACATTTTTGTCAATTAATTCTCAATAGCTTGCAAACCTCAACAGACATCAGAAACCCTTAGATGTAGGTATTTGTCTGATTTTCTTGACAAGTAATAATTTGGGGTTCATGTAAAGTGGCCCATTTAAATCACATCTCTGGTTAGTAATAAGTCTTTGATTCCTAATCAGCATGCACCTGTACTGTGACCTAGCTTACAGCACCCCTTCCTCCCTCCCCCTCGCCCTTCTTTTTCTTGTTTCCAATCACAAGTACTGAGACATACTGCACAATTTATCAGTAAGTCTGATATGTGCAGAGGGACTTAGAATAAGGTGTTTTTTTTCCTTCCTTTCACTTTAAATGGAAGTAGAGATTGTTACCATTATGCCTCATGCACTTTTGTTAAAACAGAAAGTCTAAACCAAGTTATCTTTCTGGCGGAGAGTTCAACAGGCTTTTAATGTTCCGCTGGCAGCTTCTGTAAAGATGTGGTGATTATGTTTCTGGGGACAGAGGAATGGAAGCACTCTGTAAGGCGTATACACCAGGGAAGCCTTTCTTTAAGCATTCTGCCACCTCTGTAAGAGGGAAAATAGACTATCAGGTGTTTATTGATTTATGTTTTTATTTGTACTTTTGGATATTGCACTATCTTTTCAATAGCAACATTTTATCTTGTGCTTTGTGTTGCTGTTCACATCTTTTTGTGCCATTTAAGTTCAGAATAGACATGAGAAAATTATAAATCATTTAACATTTTTTGGCCTAATATCTTTCCTAGATATAGTGCATTAGCTTATGTTATACTAAAA
>NW_006371338.1:0-945 GCF_000327345.1 Myotis davidii
CGTGAGAAATGCCTATTTCTCATTCCTGGAGAGAATGATGTTTACTGTCTTGCTGACAACAAATGCTTGTCATGCTGCCATCAGTTAGTTTTCTGTTTCATGCCTGAAGAACAGCATGCCCATCACCAGACAAAGTATTTTCTGAGGACCTGCTAGGTCTACTTTTCCTGTTAGAAATCAAGTGTTAAGGCTCAGCTTTTCTGTGAGTTTGCACATATGCTCCCCTCTCTCTCCTGCTGAGAGGTTAAGTCCCTTCATCTCTATTCATCCTCAGCAGGATCACTTTTTATCTGCTCTGCTCCCCCCTGAGGACTGGCCCTAGAGTGGCTGCCTTCTCTGTGACTGATAAATTAATTAACCTTGGAGGCTTAGATGGTTTGGGAGGATTAAAACATCCTCTCACTTGATGACTTTTGCTAAATAGAATATGTTTATCCATTTCACAGGACCTATATTTTTAGATCAATGCCCTTTGAGTGTATGATTCATACTGATTTTATTTTTCCCAGCGGGTGCAGTTTCACATAAGCCTATTTAAAAACAGTACAGCAAGCAATGTTTTAAATGGAATGTAATCTATCCTACACCTGTTTCCTTAGACTATTTTGATGAAAGTGAATGGCTTTTATGATAAAGGGTACTTTTAAAATACAATATTCAACAAAACTGTTTACGTTTCTTTTAATGTATCATGTGAGTACTCTAACTTGAAAACCAATGAATTAATGCTATTTTTCACAAACCAGCCATACATACAAAGAAAGATATTTTTAGTTGAATTGACAGAAATATTTTCTGAGCATAAATTAATTGGGTAAGAATTTATTTTGTAGGGTTTCGCCTGGTTTCTTTTGTCTCTTATGTAATGAGAAATGCACCCAGAGAGAAACAACTCTTAGACAAAAATTGTGTAACACAATCTGCTTTCATGATTTTGTTCATTTT
>NW_006371339.1:0-945 GCF_000327345.1 Myotis davidii
CTCTAAATTCCCTTAGTTTTCTATAATCTTACCAATAACTATTTAACTTTCACTTGAACTGGATTAGCTAAAATTTTCTTTTGGTAGGCATCGCAGCCAGGGCAAAATTTGAAATTATCTGATGACAGCTGGGTAAAAAAGGAGATAAATCCTATGAGTGTTTTTTGCTATAGTGGCTTTATTTAACCTTGTGATATATCTGTTTTATTTTTAATTCAGAGAGTCCTGCTGATTTACCTACTGAACACAGTATCTATTTTTTTTTCCCTCTTTGTCCATCTTTGTCTTTTTGCTGTAAAGTTTATTTGTATGGCCAGAATATAAATCCCCTTTTTCCTTACTGAACTTCATTTTATGTCTAACTTTGAAATCATAATCTAAATTCCAACATATAATTTGCTACTACTCTTTTTATTTAGTCCATATGAAAATACAATGAACAAAGTACTCATGTAATATCTAGCAATGTTCATGCATAGGATAAGAACACTCATAAAACAACTATAAGAATACATTGTCACAAGCAATGCAGATACAACACTAAAATTACTGAGTACTATTTTTAAAAGAAATTGCCAATCTGGTAAGTTATAATCCTATTTTAATGTGCACCCTTTGATACTTATGAAGTTGAATAACTCTCCATACATTTGCCTACTAACTGAACTTTATCTTCTACAACCTTTGCCCAGCACCAATAATAGTATCTGGTACATAGCAGGCATTCAATAATTATGTGTTCAATGAATTAATGTATCTATTAAGCTTTTTTAATTTTTATTTTCTTGTGTGTGTGTGTGTTTTAAGGGGGGGGAGAGTAAGATATCAATCCTTAGTATCATTTGGGCCAAATATTTACTTTAAGTCTTTCAAAATAAAATTTGGACTATTCTTCCCCAATCAGTTACAGAAAGGAAACAGAACATAATTTACCTTTTTAAAAAA
>NW_006371340.1:0-945 GCF_000327345.1 Myotis davidii
GGGCATCCATCCTCAGAGGTTGGATCATAAGCTAATCATGGCAGTCTTGTTTATTTTTGCCAGTGTTTGGAGAAGGGAAGATCGTGGGACACAATTCCAGCCAATGAGATGTCAGAGAAATATGATGAGGAGTAGAACATTTTAGAAAAACAGAATTCCTTCTGGATTAAAAGCCAACTAGATGAGAAGAGAAAGCCTTTGTTTATAGAGCCCCCTACCCCTGCCTTTCCATTTTAATGATGCCAGGTGATGCATGATGAGAGCACTGGGAACCGCCTCTGAGTCTGAGACAAGAGCTGAGAGAACTTCAGAGAAACAAACCAATGCCCCTGCATTGTCAAGTCACCAAACCAACCTGGAAAGCAGCTATATCCAGATTTATTTAGTGATTTTGTTATCTAAGTCACTATTAATTGAGTAATATGTTACCTGTGGCCAAAAGTATCTTTGCTCATGATTTTCAAATGCCAATAAAACTCTAACATTTGTGTAGTCCTACAATGACGGGATACATGAAAGAAAATTTAGACACAATTTCTTTCCTCAAGGAGTCTGGTGATAGAAGAATGAGATGAAATCCAAGTAACAAACAGCAAAGAATGATGCATAGCAGGAAGAGGGGACCCTTTGCTTAGAATCAGGGCAAATACCCCAAAGACATTTTCATATAATCAATCTGGATATTTAAGAAATACTCCTAGAATTTAAATAAGCAAAGGTATGAAGTAGGTATTTCAGACCTATACAAAGCAAGAAAAGGCCACAGAGAAGTAAATAAATTTGTCCTACAGAATTAAAGGTGGTGTGGTAAATTACAGATATATTTAGGAATAGATTGAATGTTTTGTGTGTGTATTTTACTTGGTACCTTATCTACAGTACCATCTAAGTCATTCTCTTTTTAAACTGTTTTGTTTTCTTCATAGTATCTATCTCTCTCTCTCT
>NW_006371341.1:0-945 GCF_000327345.1 Myotis davidii
TGGCTTGGATGACATAAAGGACCGTTCAACACTTGGAGAAAAATTGGGAGGCAACGTAGTAGTTTCACTTGAAGGAAAACCCTTATAAAATGACAGTCAAGTGCCATGTGGATCTTAAGGAGCTTCCATTTCTCCAGCTCAGTCAATTGGAATAGTATTAGGTTTTTGTTTTTCTCCTCTTCCCACTGGGTCCTTCCAACACAATGGATGAAGGAAATATCATTCGTGTAAGCAGCCTATCAGTGATTGCCATTAGACTGTTTAATACTGTTACTTTGATGTAGAACCCAAGGAATGCCTTCCCATGATATTATAGCCAAAACAACTGGTTACATGCCTCCCTTGCAGCAAGCACTACACTGAATGTGATTGTCAATGTGAATAGCTTAGAGTACTGCAAAGGGTAAGCTAATTGAATGCCTTGAAAGTATTATCCACTGGTCAGATGGTAAACTTTATTCAGTATTATTTATCGTTGCATTTGATTGCAGTTCTATGAGGCTCCAGCATTCATACACCTCGCCTGCCTTGGCAAGCCTGTTTTTGTGACATGGCAGCACGGTATAACACTATGCATTGAGAGCACTTTTTTTTTGTATTGAGTTTAACTTCCCACCCTCAAAAGGAATGCCAATTAAGTTGTGTTAACTGTGTCATCAACTTACCCAAGTAAGTCAGTGTTCATTCCTGTTACCTGCGTATCTTCTGAAAAGAAGTAGCTGTTATTAATGCCTTTTTGTTTTCCATTGAGTGTACACTACTGATTAAGTGTAGGTAGGAGTTTTATGTTTACCATGTAAGTCTTGCAACACTAAAGATACTTTATCAGTCATGATGGCAATTTCTGTATAAAAGAGCCTTAAATGGAACGTTGTTTTTGAGATCAAACTCCCCACCCTCACAAAAATGGCCACTTTGCAATAAAAATTGTGGCATGTTACGGAA
>NW_006371342.1:0-945 GCF_000327345.1 Myotis davidii
CATATTTATTGCTGACTATAAAAGTAATATATGCTCATTAGAAAAAAATCTGGAAAATATAAAACACAAACACCATCTCACCACTCACAAATAACTGTTGTTAACAGTTTGGTGTATTTGCTTGGTCTCATGCTTGTTCTCAATCTCATTATTGTTATTGCAAAGCGTGATTCCCATTTTTTAAGAAATGTATCATTCTAACTTGAGTGTAATTGTTAGGTGTCTCACCTGGGAGAGCTCCTTACACTGGAATCAACATGGATTCGTGCCAGCTGCCCAGGGAGGTAGCCGAGGAGGTCCTTGCCTTGATGAGCAATGAATGGGCTGGTGGAGAAAGTGAGGGGCGAGAAAGAGGCAATTACTGCGATCAGTTCTTTAGAGAGGAGTGCCAGCTGTGATGTAATGAAAGAAGATATTCTGTCTTTGCCCCCACTTCCTGGCACAGAACTCCTTGAACCCCCCCCCCATTTTTAATTAATTAGTTAATTAATTACTTTTTATTTCAAGACTATATTAATTTTAATTACAGTTGACATCAAATATTATGTTGGTTCCAGGTGCAGATCATAGTGACGAGACCTTTATGTAATGTATAAAGTGATCCCTCCGACAAGTCTAGTACCTGCCTGGCACCACACATAATTATTGCAATATTATTGACTACCTTCCCAATGCTGTACCCCCTTGGACTTTCTTGATGGGAGTGTCTTTTTTACCCAGTTTTCAGGAATCATTTGATGTGTCAGTTTCAAAATACCAGGAACAAAAATACAATGATATTTAAAACCAGTGGGGCAAATGTTGATCATAGTTGAAAAGTGGGAATTACAAAATGGGGGTTTCTTATATTATTTTCTCTACTTAAATATATATATAAGAAGGGAGAGGGAGCGAGAAAGAGAAACATCAACAATGAGAAAGGATCATGGATCGGCTGCCTCCTGC
>NW_006371343.1:0-945 GCF_000327345.1 Myotis davidii
TACATGCCCTTTACAGGAATCGAACCTGGGACCCTTGGGACCACAGACAAACACTGCTCTATCCACTGAGCTGAGCTAAACTGGCTAGGGTGTGAAACTATAAAGAATCTTTGTAAAAAGGAATTTCAACAAGGCATGAACTAAATCATGAAATTCAACATGTCACAAAGGGTTTGAGCGCTCATTCAAATTGTAACAAATATTCCTTCTGTGTTTTACATTCCCAAGATCCCAGAGCACCAGCATGTGCTGGGGCCACCACCACACAGCTCCCTGTGATCATCTGTCATTAAGGCTTGCTAAGAGGTATTTTAATAAATGTGACAGGCATCCCTCAGCTTATCGTTTTACAAATGAGAGAACTGAGGCCCAGTAATGTGAGAAGATGACCAAAATTGACCAACTGTCTGTGACAGAGATGGAACTAAGTAAAACCAGCCCTTAACCCCATGTTCCCTTTCATACCAGCTAATGATGCCTCAGATCATAGATGAAGTAGATGGAGAAGCCAGTGCCTTCATGCTCTGAAGGCATTAGGTGGTTGTTTGTGTACACGGTGCAGTAGACTTTTTCTTCCATTAGAATTTGCCCAGAAACATACCTGCCTTTCCTGGAAGCTTGTTTTGCGTGCGACAAGCCCGTGTTTGCTTCCCTCCTCATCAGTATGCTGCCAGCACCATTCCCCTAATCTCACATTCACTTTGCGTATTTCTTGGTTCCTGGGCATGTTGTTTGACATTTATTCACATTTATCTGCATTTTCCATCTTTTAAGACCGCATATAACACATACCAATGCAAATTCTTGGTGGCTGCTTGGCATTTGGTACCTTATTATTTACTCTGCTTGCTTCCCCTACTGTTTAATGTATTCTACAAATCTTGTTCTCAGTACGAAGTCATTTGTGTACATAATTAAAATATGCAGTCCCTTCTTACACCGATC
>NW_006371344.1:0-945 GCF_000327345.1 Myotis davidii
ATACATATATACATATATATACATATATATACTTCTGTGGTAAATTAAATTTATATATGCTGAGAAGTACCACCATAATTTGATGTCTGTGAGTTGCTAGAGAATCAGAAAAGTGGTCAATGTTGTCAGTCTGAGTTCAAACCAGGGCTGATGGTATAAGTCCTGATCTGAGTTCAAAAGTCAGGGAACCAGACGATCTGGTGCCCGAGGGTAGGAGAAGAGGGATGTCTCAGCTCGGGCAGAGAGACAGAGAGAATGAGCTTTCCATCCCTCAACCTTTTTATTCTGTTCAGGTCCTCACTTGGATGATGCCCATTCCTGTTGGGAAGAGCGATCTGCTTTGTTCAGTCTATTGATTCAAATGCTAATCTCCTCTAGGAACACCTTCCCAGCCACATCCTGAATACTGTTTTACCAGCTCTCTGGACATCCCTTAGCACAGTCAATAGCTTACACTTCTTGAATACATGATGTGCCAAACGTTGTGTTTGCTCTTCTATTTGAACCTGCAGATTAAAGCCCTAGACTCTGGATACAAACTTCCTTGGTTGAAATCTTGACCAATATTCTCTGTCAGTTATTAGCATGAAACCATGGACTAGTTACTTCACTTCTCAATGCCTCGATTTTCTCACTTGCGAGTAAGAGTACCTATCTCATAGGGACGTTGTGAGGATTAAGTGAGTTATTAATAGTGCCTAAATAGTATCATGAATACTTAATAAAATTTGGTTATTATTAATCCGTGCCTCATTATATTACTTTTTATGGTATTGAGATTTTGATAACCGAGAAACAGAGTGATTAAAGAAAAAGTGAAGCTCAACATCTAGAGGTCTGGCTGAACCAAACGCTCCGTCTTCCTGTGGATGGAAAACCAGGTTCTATTGGATTGTATTCGGACTGGGTTCTATGGAAAGTAGCCTCACAGGGTGATCTGATCAT
>NW_006371345.1:0-945 GCF_000327345.1 Myotis davidii
AAAAAAAAGAATGCTTACAGAATATCAATTACTCACATCTTAAAAAGGGTGCATTGCTATGAGAGAACATTGAGGTGGACCACTTAGCACATACATCCTGCTCTACATTTTTTTCCCTAATCTAACTATGTTTCTTTCTTTTATTTTGAAGAGTGTACATATCTTTAAATTCTATCTGCAAATCAATTTGGATGCACATCAAGACATAACAATTATTGAAATTGTGCTTCATAGAGTCTGATCAGCAATAAACATCAGCATCATCCCAGCAGGAAAAAATCAATCAGAGACATTGATCACCATGTTTTCTTTTGCTGTCAGAGACAAATTAATCAGCATCACACATAACAGTACTTATCTAAAGTGAAAGCAATGCTTACTACCTAAATTTATATGCATTTAGATCATTAATAAATTATTTTAACAGTATAGTAAAAGGATATTAGATGTGAAAAGTGCCAAGAAGGTAGATTGTACTCTTCTATAATCTTAATGAACAATAAACAAATTCAATATTCCCAAAGTACCAAATCAATCATATATTATCACATTTATGATGAGTATATGCGCTTGTGCATCTGTGTTTTGGGAGAAAGGGAGAAGTTATGGTAAGACAAGGTTCTGTGCTCACTACCTAAGCTAAACTTGGGTTCAGAGAGGGTAAGCATTTTACCTACAATGACAAAACTCATTGGTTCTGAAAACCCATGTATTCTGAATCCTAATCCAGTATATCTACACCACATTGAAAATGGCAAAACATAGGAAATTCAAGACAGAGCCACTAACATAGAGTCATTTTGTGAAATAAACAGCAAAATCTGTAAACCTCAAGTATCTTTAAAATAAGATTTAAATATTTGTTTTAAAGGTATTTTGGAAATTGTTGTATTTGGCCACTATAGAATGCAGTGAGAAGGAAAATAGGGGGGCAACTTTGGGGGC
>NW_006371346.1:0-946 GCF_000327345.1 Myotis davidii
GTTAAGAGAGAATTACTCTTCAGTTTGCCCCCCAAATTCTCTATAAAACTTGTGCCAGCCTCGTAGTCCTGGCTGCTCACCCCATCTCTTACTTGTACCAGAAGATAATTGAGTGATCTGATTGGTAGATTGCATGCATGGTCCATATTTCTCACCCGTGTACAAGTGATGCACGAAAGACACAAGCCCAGACTAATGTGAAGCAGGAATCCTACTCCCTAGTTCTGAAGGTGCCCGTAGGCAGGCCGGCCAGGATCTAGACCTGAAATGGACCAGCAAGGCCCTGTCATCAACACATCTAAAGTCACGTTATCCAATCCTCCTTATCAGAATAAAGCTGACATTTTCATCTCCATCTGGGTCTGATTTCTCAAGTGGATCTGAGCACGAGGGGAAGAAAAGGCTATTACTGCTACCCTGAACACCCGGACACCTCCCCATGCATGCTGGGTTGTTACCCCACGTGGCCAACTCCCTCCCTTTATGACAAACAAATGCCTAACATATGAGTAGACATAACCTTAATTTAAATTGTCCATAAAAATAAAGAAAATGGGTAGTTGGAAGGCCAGAAACTTATAGAGAGGGACTCCTAGGTTAGAACCCTGGGTCCATGAGGAATGGACCTGGCATAATACACCATCTTCCATGAACTTGCTTTCTAACTTCACACTGAATATTAAATGAGACACAGTAAAGAAGCATCTAGCATTATGCCCAATATGCTAGTTTTTCTAAACAATGTATCTTCCTTTTCCGTATTAGTAATGCCTTCTTATGCAAAAGCAAACGCTCCAGGTAACGGGTCACAGTTCTTTCGTACCTTATAGTCAATATATGTCCATTCACTATAGTTCAGTCTTTGCCCCTAAGGAATGAGTAACAGAATCCAAACTAAAGAAGGTTGGCTTTATTTGTTATATTTAAAAAGTGCAATGAAAAAAAA
>NW_006371347.1:0-945 GCF_000327345.1 Myotis davidii
CTTTCAGACCCAGTTTTATCCTCCATGAAGAAGGATTGCTGAAATAGTACATGTAAAAGCTTCCAAATAGCAAACTGCTATCCCAGCTTAAGCCATTACTATTGATACCTTTCCTCTGAAGGGTGGAGAAACAAAAGCAGAGACAAAAGACCCAGAGGTTTTTAAATCTCAGTGTGTATTTAGATGAGACTCATTCACAGTAGCTAAAACTACACTTGCCTCGTGGATTTTAGCTACTTTCCTTATTTAACATCTAGCAGAAAATAAGCTGAATTCTGTTTGCTCTCTGGATTTATTTATTTTTATTTATTTTTTTTGCAGGCAACGTTAGCAACATTGAATGGATGTGTCAGGAGCAGGTAAAGGCCAGGTACACAGAGTCAGGCTAGCTGTCTGTGTCTGAAGTTGCCAGCCTGAGATAGGTTTGGAGGTGAATCTACTTTTAGCACAGAAAAAATGGTCTATACAATTCCAGATGGTCAGCTCACCATGGAAATAATAATGTGGCAGCTGTCCAAAGTAATCATAAGGAATGACAGCAACCACTCAAGATCATTTTAGCAGACTGCTGTTACTTTTTTTTACAGATAAATAGGATAATCTGTAACTGATTGTTTTTAAAAGCCAAATGTATTTTTCCTGTTATCTGAATTTACATATTTATTTGTCACCATCCGTTTGTCAGAGTGGAGAATGGCGCTCTGTGTGTAGGTCCTCTCTAAATGCTAATGTCTTCCACTCTGCCTTTTAACAGATGCACATCTAACATAGTCCATTAAGGCTCTTTGTAAACACACATAGTGCAGTTTCTCCATATAGGGGTAAAATATTGCTCTATTTTTAAAATTCTTACTTATAAAGGTTTCCAAGCTAATAAGAGACTATGGAGAATGATTTAGTAAAATTCAATTAATTAACATCACAACATTAACATTTTACCTTTTT
>NW_006371348.1:0-946 GCF_000327345.1 Myotis davidii
GTTATTTATATTCACTTCATGCCAGCAAATATTAATTGAACACCTCCTCTATGTGCCTACTATTATTAGCAATTATATGGCAAGCAGAAGAAGCTAAAAGATCAGTGTTTGTATGGAAGGAACATAACCTTGTTTGAGGCGACCAGACTTACAGACATAATTATTTGTGCTAGAGAAGCTGGGAGAAGGGTGGGAAGAGAAGGGGTGAGGCGATTTTGTGACAACAGTTAGTACACTCAATGTGACATGCGGGGGGAGGGGGGCGAGGGGTGTCTAGGGTAGGGGAGAAGGAGGAACTCTGACTAGTGTGGTGTCATGAGCAAAATTTAGGAACCTGAAATGAGTATGGCACAGAAGAGGGCAATATACCTACTTGACAATGGTGTCTGTACTGGATACAGGTGCTGTGGGGTTGCATTACAGATACGGAGTTTGGCGGTTGTAAGTTTGGGGACCTTATGCATTTTGGGAAGGCAGAGAGTTGTAGTGGCAAAGGCAGGGAACTGGAAATCTGATAGAATTCACAAGTTTAGAAACAGACACGATCACATAGGCAAGTTAATTCTCCTCGACCAGCCTGCGGTTTTCTCATCTCACAAAGAATGGGGATGATGGTAGTACCTATCTCATTAGGTTATCGTTAGGATTAAATAAGGTAATTTATACAAGGCACATACAACACTTGACTCATAGCATCCCCAAATGGTAGTCATTTTTAATAAATTATTGTCATTTTAATTCTTAAGAATAAACCACTGGATTGTATGAAATGGACTGGAGAGGAGAGAGTCTGAAAAAGATAATTAAGAGGCAGTTAAAATAATAACAGTTCAGTGATGTGACCGAAGGGACAATTCCAAGAGATATTGTGAGGAAGGATCCACAGGAGTTGTGAACCTAAAATATAAAGGAGAGAAGAGCCCTAACTGGTTTGACTCAGTGGATA
>NW_006371349.1:0-945 GCF_000327345.1 Myotis davidii
CAGTCTGCATTCCCACCAGCAGTGTTCTAGGGTATTCTTTTCTCCACATCTTCACCAGCACTTTTAATTTGTTGATTTGTTGACAAAATATCACCGAGTAGGCACTTATTCCATATAATGGATGAGGAAATAGAAATACAGAAATTTTAAGAAATGGGCCAAAGACTGCATGGACATTAAGTGGCGAAATCAAGACTTTGTCCCATTTCTATCCAAAGCTAAAACCTATGTTTTCAGGCTACATTGTCCTCCAGATTAGACAATCCTCAGATTGTGTTTTGAGCCATTAGTATCAGGGCTCAAAACACAAATAACTAGTCACAGATTATAAACACGTACCTGGATTAATGGAGAAGATTGATTATATATTGTCTGATTTTAGCCAGGTTAGATTGAAATTAAATTATTAAGTGCACTTAAATCATTTAACTTATTCAAGAACCTATTTAGATGCTACTTTATATAAAGAGTCCTACTTCAAACCCTTCATTTGGAATTCTTGTCATCTTCCTCTGATCTCCCTAAACAATTTACACATCTCATGGTGCATAATAACCTTCTCCTTTGATTGTAGTTATAGACAAACATGTTTTATCTGGCTTTCCTCTCCAGCCCCTACATGTGCCTTGTATAAAGGAGCTGCTCAAATATGTGTCAAGTGGATGAGCTAAGTGGCTAGATGGGCAGACAGATAAATGAATGATGAAATTAATAAATGAATCAAAATAACAAATGAATAAATTAATATCTTTTGCCTCCTTCAAAATAAGAGAACTGTTTTGTATAAATTATCGTCAAAGTAAATTTGGGGTAAAACCATTTGATTATGATGACAATGTGCAATAACTGTTGTAAAAGGTGGGCTGATTTTTAGTACTCAAAGACTCATGTACCTAAAGCATTAAAGATTCATAGTATTGCCCTAACCGGTTTGGCTCAGTGGAT
>NW_006371350.1:0-946 GCF_000327345.1 Myotis davidii
ACACGTTGAGCTCAAAAGGTTCGCCATCACTGAAATAGCCCCTTGTTCTAGACACTTAGCACTGTTATCTCATGCACTCATGCTTGAAAAAATCGTATTATAAGTCAGCATTGGCTTATCAATATCCCACATCTTGTTCAACAAGCAAGTAAGAATGCATATCACAACATAAATTTAAAATTGAATAACAAGGCCAGAGAGATATAAACTAGAATCAACACCAAGTGAAGAAGAGTAAAAAACAACAAAAAATCCTACACAATTATAATAACTGAGCAGTAAATTTCCCTCAGAGCTTCCTGGTGGCCAAAGCAAAAAAGAAAATATGATCACTTATACGAGTGTTATTGTCCACTAAGAGAAAGTTACCTTTTCCTCAAGAAGCAAAGCATTTTGCTTTTAGTTCTGAAGGAGATGTCTCATGAAAAACTTGAGCAAATGAAGATACATGTCATGAAGTTACCTATTTTCTGGCTAAAGCAGCTATCCATGAAGTGAAATCCTGAGTAGGTTGCAGAAACTCTCTGAACAGAAGTTTTCCATCATGCCCATCTATTCTAGGGGATCTAGCACCCTCAGTTCTGTATGGACAGAACTGAGGTTCATTTATTTCCATAAATGATTCCAAAGGTGCTCTGGGAACATTTATATATAGTCTTTGTCCCCTGGGTCCTTAGCTCAATGAGGGACACACATAAATACACAGATAATTCTCATACAAAAGTAGCTTGTTGTCTTACTGAGTTTGGGCTGCTATAACAGAACATCATAGTGTTGGTGGCTTAAACAACATATATTCATTTCTCGCAGTTCTGAAGCCTGAGGAGTTCAAGATCAAGACACTGATGGATCCAGTGTCTGCTAAGGACCTTCTTTCTTCTTTCTGGTTTGCAGACAACCATATGCTCCTTGTATCTTCACATGGTGGAGGGTGGGGAGAGAAAGA
>NW_006371351.1:0-946 GCF_000327345.1 Myotis davidii
TTCTTGATAATCTTCAGATATAATTTTCTAAAGGCATTTCCCACAGGTACTTTAGCAAATAAAACAAGCTGAATAAGGGATTAGATGAATTCCTGTTCAAGTAAACTTGAGTCTGCTGCCTCAGTTCCAAAGAAGATGGCATAACGTGAACATAGGTCCTTCCTGCACAAAAATATCTCCAGCCAGCAAGGCTGAAACAGTTCCACTACGAAAGTGCCCCTTTGAGAAGGGATGTTACTCATATTGGCATAGCGTTTTATGACTTGTGAGGGCATTTCATGCTCATTACATACTTCCTCCTTACTACATCCCTATCTGGGCACTAGGCTAGACCTTCCAACAGGTCCCTTTGGCTGAAGAACTAACACTTAATGGACTATATGGGATGAGTCTTGAACTCAAGTTTGTAGGCCTTGAAGCTTGTGTCTGTTAGTTATAAGGACAGAACAGTAATACATAAGCTTCCTATAATTCAATACTACACCTTCCTTTTGTAGTTTTGGTAGTACTTACTTAGCACAAAAGAACATTTGAGAAAGTCATGACCAAACCAGGGAAATCTGGAAAAGAATTAAGAGGACTGCTACATGAGAATATCAGAATTGGGGCAGGGGGCGTTCATGAGTAGTGATTCATTCAAGAAATGTTTCTTGGGTGCCGGAGGCAGCAAGAAGCTCTCGGTATCTTATGGTAGGAGACACTAAAGAAGAGGAAGAAACAGGAGGGACAAATCATGTCTATTTCATCAATTTTTATGTTGTTAGCCTGGATACGCCTTTGAGGATTTCAGGACTTAAACCTATAGGCCTAGGGGTAAAAATTCTAGCTTCTCCCAGAGAATTTAATTTACAACAAGAAGTAATTTACTATCTAGAAGAATGTGAATTAATAACACTTGTCTAGATAAATACATACCTATGATAAAATATTTTTCAATACAGAATAA
>NW_006371352.1:0-945 GCF_000327345.1 Myotis davidii
ATAGTCCCTTTCCCCCTTTCATGGAATGTGTTGGACTGTGCACAGGACCTGAATGTGAGAATAGGTGAATTAGCCCTGAGTTTTGACTTGGCTGCCATCTGGATTTCTATAGTTGTCACAGCCCCACGGACCTCAGTTTCTGAACCTTGAAAATGGGGATGACAAAGCTTGTCCCTTTCCAACAGAAAGCATGTTGAGGATTAACTGAGTAGGCCTCAAAAGCTCCAAAAGAAACCTAACAGAAGCAAAATCTTGTCCACACAACCCAAATGCTGACCCCCTCTTGGATACCAACTGTGCTCATCGCAGTTTCTAAATGGGAAAACACATATAAAACCTCAAACTAGATCTGTGATTGATTGGTGATCAACTGTGAGCCCAGCTGTTGGTGAGGCACAGGGTACATCAACAAAATGTTCAAATCACGTCTCATCTATTCATCAGTTACATGCCCCATGGAACTGCTGCGTTCAGAGCAGTGGCCAGACCTGACAGCGGGGGCAGCAGCAGCAGTGGCTTTCTAGACCAGCGCTGTCCAATACACAGTAGCTCAGTGGCTCTCGCTACATTCCAAGTGCTCAGAGCCATCCATGCTAGTGGCTACCATAATGAACAGTCCAGGAAGAGCACATTTCCACCAGCACTGATGGTCCCACTGGATAGGGCTGCTCGCCCCTGACAAGCTTCCCTCTTCTGCCCACTCTAACAATCTTTACAGTAGCATCAGCTGAGTCCATCTCACACACGTGAAGAACAGTTATGAGGAATAGTGCATAAGAACAAGTGTCATGTTTTCATACTTTCTTTCACTCAAACCCATCATGAGAGGCTAAGGGGAACCAAACTGTATGTTATAGAGTAATCAATTGATCAACCAGTAATCAATACCTAATTTTAAAAAATATCAAATCATTCCCTGGCTGGTGTGGCTCAGTTGGTTGAGTG
>NW_006371353.1:0-946 GCF_000327345.1 Myotis davidii
CCGTGCCTCTTCTGATAGATGTTTCTTCCACATCTTGTACTCTTTGCTCTTTCTCTTGCTTCTTCCTATTTTCTGCATACTTGCATAGGTCCCTAAGATATAAGCATCTATCATTCAGTCTGGGGACCAAATCAGAATTCCCTTTAGAACTTGTCAGCTCTGCCTCTGGAATTTCCTTCACAAGCTCTCCAGTGTAATAAAATATACCCACCCCAACGGGGGAACAATCAGTTCTACAGCAAAACCACTTGAGGAGTGAGACTTTGGCACTCAAGCAGTCATCTCAAACTTTCTTTTAGAGAAGAACAGCCATCTTCGGATGATTTAGGTATTTCCCTCCAGGTAATGATGACTTGGTCTCCTGTCGAGCTACAAAAACTATCAATTTAACACGGGCTAATGGCAACAGAATCCTTTCTAATCATAAAGAAGGTACCCATTTTCCTGTCTCGGTTCAGCTGGAGCAGAGTGCTAACAGGAAATAAAACCTAGAAATATATTCAACATATAAAAGCTAAATATCGCTGAACCCTCTGTTATTATTATCCTGTGTAATTTAATTACTTTTTAAAAATATGCTGTGTTGCCCACTCGAACATTTTAAATTCTCCAGAGTGCTTTGCACTCTTCTGCATTTAACTGGCCTTTTCTTTCCAAAGCTTCATTTTAAAAATTCTTATTTCATAACACTTCATAGCCAGATGGGCTCTCCAACTGTCATCTTGTAGCCAATATGCATGGCACCAACTATGTGTGGCTTATAACAAGGATCACACCTCTTAATGCAGGATAACTCATTGCAAATATTAAATATCCCTCCCCCTCCCACACACAAACACACTGAATCCCAAACATTTTTCACCAAGTATATATTATTTACAATGGTAACATACTCACTTACGATTCAAAATCCCAGCCCCGCCGAAACCGGTTTGGCTCAGTGGAT
>NW_006371354.1:0-946 GCF_000327345.1 Myotis davidii
GGGAGGGGGAACACCCTTTTTCCCCAGGCCCACATGTCTCCTGCGCCTCCTGCGGGCTCTGGTCAGGGAGAACTGGCAGGAGGCAGGAAGGAGGGGCCACTGCTGCCTCAGGGAGAGAGGACAACTGAAGCCAGGAGGGGAAGGAAGTGGGAGGAGAGGCTGAGGGGAGGGCCATAATCTCATTATGAATTCCTTCCTATTCTGAGCAGATTGTCCCCAAATTTGTCATTAAACATGCAATTTCCTTTCTGAAAACTGTCTTTGCAAGGACCCCAGGAAAGATGATGAGAACAGGAAGTGGGGTATCCAATTATTCGTGCTGGTAATGAACTTTATTCTGTGTTCATTATTTATGAATTCCGCATTCTGGCCTATCTTTGCTTAGTAATAAAGTTCGTATTACTTTTTGTTTCTTCATCTGGGCATTTGTCTAACAGATGTTTACTGACTGCCCCCTATTTTGGGACACTGGGTCTGCTGAGAAGGTCCTGGTTAGTGCTCTCTGATGCTTACGCCCTATCAAGAGAGGCAGACACTGAGGATCTAATTACAGACCGAAGCTATATAGTTATCAGGTTGGCGTGTGCTATGACGGATGAAAGCAGGTAACAGGAGGAGCTGACTGTGTCCAGCGGGTCAGGGAAGGCTCACCTGGGGAGGTGACATTTGAGCTGAAGCAGGATGAATAGGTAAAGGAACAAGGGAGAGAGAAAGAAAGAAGAAAAGGCAATCAGATGCAAGGAAGGGCTGTGCAAAGATGCAGAAGTGGTTTCTAAAACTGGGTTTATCATCGCATGTCTCATCAACTTGACATTAACTCCATGAGAGTTTTTCCAAGAGTGAGCTGTGAGGCACCCGCGTCAGAATCACGTGGAAGAGTGTTAAACATTCAGATCCCTGGGTCTCACACCAGGCCACTAAATCAGCACCTCTAGGAGCAGGGCCC
>NW_006371355.1:0-946 GCF_000327345.1 Myotis davidii
CTTTATACATTCTTTACAGATTTCTCATAATTCAAGAACTTGGAAAAATGAGAATGAATGGAAGACAGAATATATTTCATTTTAAGATTTTAAAATGTTCATTTCAAATCCTACATCTGCCCAGGGTCTACCTCTGTGATTTGGGGATACTTATCTTTTTTTTTTCTTTCTAAAAATTAAAGTAGCAGCTAACTCAAAGATGTGGCATACATACTTTTTACAAGGTAACTAAAAGTATAGGTATATTAGTCATTTTTAAACAATGATCTACAAATATTGTTAGGGTTAATTTTTATGGAAACTTAGTTACTGTCTGGTAACCAGCTAGATATTGGGGGACATTATTTCTTTCAGCCATGGGTAAACAATTTTTTGCATCACTGCTTAGGTGAACTAAAAGAGATTATGCAAAAACTCATTTTATTATCAGAGAGAACTCAGCAATGGGGACAATCTGAAGCAGTGTGGACAAGAGTAAAAATGTAAATAGAACACGTAGATTTTATATTAATGTAATATTGGTTTAAGCAATAATGTAATTACTTAATAAGGGGTAAAGTCAAATGTTAGCTTTTTAAACATTAGGCCTAACTCTTTCTTCCAAAGAATTTTAATTAAATTATAATAGAAAAATTGTTAGACACTGCATTTCCATTTCAGATTTTCTGCCAGCAACCACTGTATACATATTGTCTTACATTAAATCACAGGTTTCCCAGAGGAGCAGTTTAATGATCTAATCATCGCCCTTGCTAGTTTTCTGTCCTTTCTAGAATCACAGGTTTGATCCAAGGGTTATCTATTTGATCTCCCTTACCTTTGAGAAATAACAGTTGATGGCTTGTTTTTCTGATGAGGGAAGAGATGGTTTTTTTCTCAGCTTATTGTTTAGAAATTAAGCTCCCTGGACTGTGAATAAAATGGCATGCAATGCCCCCAGGGCACA
>NW_006371356.1:0-946 GCF_000327345.1 Myotis davidii
CTTCAGTCTGCGGGCAGACTCTCTATCCACTAAGCCAAACTGGCGAGGGCAAGGCATGTTTCAATAATTAGTGTAATATTTGTTTATCCATCTATTATGGCATATTTCTCAATTAGATTTTAACAGAGGCAGAAAAATGGGTTTGATTTTATTTATTCACATAAATCAAAACATTTTTAATATTCAGTAATTTATGCAAATAAAAGCAATATAATATTTTCCCTTAGAACTATTCTCTATATTAAATATTTGTGTTGATAATATATATTTTATGAACACAAAAAAATCTCACATGTAATTTTTGTTTTTCTTTTATTTTATTTTACCCTAACTCTAAAAATACGTGATTTTTATTTCATGATTTTATTTTCTTTCCTTTGTTCTCCCTCCCTCCTCCCTTCTTTTTTCGGTGCCATTTTCTCTTCTTTCTCTCCTTTGATAAGCACCTCTAGCCCCTAACTTTACAAAACTTAATATGCAAGGCTCTGGTAGTCAACTCCTTTATAATTCAGTTAAAAGCCATGTAGTGATAAGATCTTGCATTTTAGCATCAAACATTCTGGATGACTATTTAGTATTTTATGTATAAGTCAAGAACAGTGGTTTCATCCTCTTAAACAGCTATTGGATTAAAGGACCAGGGAGTCATAATGTTCCTTCTGTTGGCTACAAGAGGGAGATATTATAATTAAACATGAATTTCCCAACCTTGTATGGAAACCAATAGGCTTGGCCTCCTCAGTTACGTCTCTGGATAAACACCTTGAAAAATAACATTGGCATATGCAATTTATTCTTCTTTCTATTTCTGGCAGATTCTAAGAATCATGCAAAGACTAATAAAATTTTTAATAAATAAGAGGTCATGTGGCTAATTCATGAGATAATATTTTTAATTTGATCTATCCATATGTGTGTTTAGTTAAATACATTGGTCTTAAAAAAA
>NW_006371357.1:0-946 GCF_000327345.1 Myotis davidii
GTGTCCCTCAAACAAATGGCCCGCTGGCCAATCTGCTTTAACTCATACAGACCACCCCTTCTTCACATGCAAGCCCCTCCAGAGTGGCCAGAACCATGGTCACGAGCTTGTCCCTAGCAGACGTTTTAACTCTATGACAGATACACACACCCCTTCCCCCTCCTTTGGGACCATTGCCAGTCACTGGACAGACCTTCCTCAGACTTCGCCCTCATGTGGTAGCTCTTGGGAAGTGCAGTCTCTGCAGCATAACAGGTGATTAAATATTTCTTCTACCAACCTACACACAGTCCCACTCCCCCAAAGGAAAACATGGTGTCCTTTATGATTCATGCCTTATTTTTATGTAGCACTCTCCCATTTTCAAAATGCTGCATGAACATTATTCTTTGTTCCACACCCCTGTGAGTAAGGTGGATGTGGTTTTTGTCTCCACTTTGCAGATGAGGGTTTTAATGACTCATCTTCATGATTAGTCCATGATGGAGCTGGAATGAGAATCCTGCTCTCTGATCCAGGACGAGGGCCACTTCTGCTTCCCCAGAACACCTCTCACCTGCTTTACACTGTGAATCAGAAGCACAAACATCTGCAGTCCACACAGCCATCCAGGGAGTGTGTGCTGTGAAGGCTACACTCCCACCTTCCCAAACCACGCTTCTAGACCAGTGTTCATGGACATGCAGAATTTCAAACATCGACCAGGACTGATATAGGGTTGCCATATTTTATTTTGCCAGCTATCAGCATTATTTCCTAAGAGAAGTGACATCTTTTAAAATAGGAAGGGAAACATTTTAGAATAAGGGCTGGTCTTTCCCAAGAAACAAGCACTAAAGCATTTCCTATCACTTTATTTTTTAAATATGATTGACTGTTCAAGTTTAAAATGCAGAAAGAGAAAAACAAATTTCCCTTTACAATTTTCCTTTACTTCAATGGGTGG
>NW_006371358.1:0-946 GCF_000327345.1 Myotis davidii
TCGTGCACTGGGCCTCTTAGTCTTATATAATATGGTTTATCTAAATTTTATCTCTAGCCATGAGAATTTAATGTATTGCCAATAAACATTTTTTGTTAAGTTAATAAATATTACTTGCCATTAAACTAGCAAGATTAGTATATTATTTGCTAGTAGACATACATACATGAACACCTTCACTTTAATGTGTAATCTTACTGGCCAATTAGGAAAGATACATTCCCAAAATGAAGATGACTTCACAAGCAAAGGAGTGTTTTCCACTTCTAATGTCCGTTCATTAACTGGCTTTTTGGGTTGGTTCTATAGTGTCTTACCCAATCCTTGGACTTTTCCTTCTTCCCATCTGCAAAACCAAGACCACGTATCCTCTATCTGCAGGTTCATCTCCACCTGGTCTACATCCTTGCTGCCTACCTAGCTCTGAGCTTACTTCCCAGTGTTAATATTGGGGCTCGGGTTGTTTCAAAGACCTGGTTTGAACCACATTTCAGATTATCAGTGTCACATCTTTTTCCCTATGCCTGGTTCCTTATTAGTGGAGCCCCAGGAGATTGAGGCAAGGTGCCTGAGAGTAGATGCCAGTTGTACCCACTGTCATATCTCATGGTGCTCACGATTTTCTGTAGGAAATATATCTCAGAGTAACCAAAGAGCTTCCATTGATGGGGGGGAAAAAGTTTCTTCTTTACAAAAGAATGTCAGCTAAGAAATTTACAGGGAATGGTAAAATCAGAAAAATCACTAATTTTCATCATTCCAAGAAAGAATCATCAATGGTGCTAAAGCCATTAGGTGAGAGATTGATGCATGTGGGGCCCTGTCTAGAGGACGCTGGATGCTCAAGGCCGTTCTGCGAGTGAGAATCTTAATCAGGGTGTTCAAGGCTAAGATACTATATGCAAGTGGAAGGATGCCCTTCTATAACCCAAATGATTGATGTCAC
>NW_006371359.1:0-946 GCF_000327345.1 Myotis davidii
CAAATCACAAGCAAACATACCTTCACAAAGCCAAGGCTGCACAACTTGGCTTTTGCTCCAAATTGCCACTTGCACTGTGTGTCGGCATCATAAATCTGCCCTGGGAGTTTGTCCGGATATTTATACTGTCCTGTTTGCTTGGGCTCATCCACCAGACACCCAGCCTGAGGTGTACTGCAGGAACAACACAGCCTTGTTAATGACCTTGTTTATCTGTGATCTGCAACTTCAAATCATGCACCTCTGAATGCATTCGTGCAGAGAAAAATATAACATGGCTAAAGAAATAGGTATGTGCTTAAGGTTAAAATGTGTATTTATTCCAAATAGTGAGTTTTGTCCTGTTTAAGATGAAATTTATACAGTCATAAAGGGTTTCATGTGGTACTGAAGTTATAGCCAGCCAAGTGACCTGGCCTGGCCTGCGAAGAGATGGGCAAGGTCCACATATTAGAAACTTTCCCCAACAGTCTTTTCTCAACAATATTCAACGGATTTTTATTGTGTGCCTCCTCTGTGGACAGCATAGGCTAAGCACTAAGGGAGCAGAGTAAACTAGACACACAGAGAGTGCCCATCTTCATGGAGTTGAAAGTGATGATATATTTTTTATAGATAATGGGGAAATAATCAAAGATGTATTTTACCTCAAATGATATTTACAAGTAAAAAATGAATCATGTTTTTGAAAGAAATCAGGAGAAAGGACACATGGGCATAAGGCAGAGCAATGTCCCTGAGGCATGTTTAACGGGGACGAGCTGTCTTGATGGCATGGTTATTCTTAGAAATCACCTTCTCTCCACTGACTTAATGAAACTATGATATCAATGAGAGGTAAAACAGCATGGTGGCTAAGTGTGACCTTGGAGTCAGACAGATGGGGGTCCTGGTCAGCCATGCAACTCTTAGACATCTCCTTTATGACAAGGACTCCCATAAACAT
>NW_006371360.1:0-946 GCF_000327345.1 Myotis davidii
CCATGTCTACAACTCAAATACTCTGTGAGCCCTCAGATAGTGGTGGCAGCCAAGACAGTGCAGGCAGGAAAGACACATCCATACCTAGAATATATATCAATCCCACTTAAGACAACTACTTCCCCCTCAAGAGTCCAAAGCATCCAGGGTAATCAGTAATCATTATTCTACCAAATGGTCTCTAGTAAGATTTCAGCATTAGTCTGTGTTGTTGAAAGGTCAACAGCTACAACATCTGAATCACTTATGGTGAGAACCACATACATAGCATCAATCTCTACCTCATTAGCCACCACATGAGCACAGGAGTAGCAGAGGACTGAAGCTGGCTGACATCATTTAACTAGTCATCCTGTCCTCCTAATTGTTCAATGTCTCCTTTCTTATGAGCACTAACATGAGACACAAAGAACCACACACTTTGTCTTCACATTTGATGATTCATCCAGATGGCTCTTCTCCAGATCTCTTCTATCAAATAGTCTAATCTTGTTCCTACTGGGCCCCTGACCAACCAGCCAAGAGACTTGCTATTACTCAACTATTCGTGTATATTACTTCAAGTCACTTTTCCTGCTATACAAAACTGATGACCGGGCATACTGCTTATAGCTCTGCCACTGAGAGTTCTTTCCCCGAGATAAATTTTCCTAGAGCACTCCTGAGTGAAGTTTTAGTGTGACAACAGTCCATCTTTAGTTTACAACAACAAATTAAGCCAACTCATCTATAAGCCATACCTGGGTTTTTTCCTCCAAAATCTAGCCATGGGGAATTTGTCCACCCATGAGGTTGTAGGTCCAATTTGAAGGAGGGGTGTTAATGCAGTAAAAGTAGTTGACTTGGGATATGAACTACCTTTCTCTTTAACTTAAGCCCTCTGGACCAGGTTGGGTCTGATCTTAACTGTGCTAGTTCCATAGTATGATGGATTGCTGTTGTACCC
>NW_006371361.1:0-946 GCF_000327345.1 Myotis davidii
AAGTGTGTATACACTTTTGGGGACACCCTGTATTCTCTGATTTCAGTTACTATGGGCAAACCACTTTTAAATGTTTAACACATTTGTTTAGTATGACTTCTATTCAAGTTTCTACATAGCTAAAATCATGCTGAATAGGTAACAAATATTCTGTTTAGGTAACATTTTATTGTGATTAAAATGTCTTTTTATTGGGCTCTGTTATATGTTAACTGACTCAATGTAGAACAATTTACTTCCCTAATCTATTTTGTGTTGTCTTCATTTTTCCTTATGAATAAGGCTATATGAACATCTGGTGATACATGCAAATAGAGCAATTTTAACCACAAATCACCTTTTTTATTTATGTAGAATTTATGGCCAGATAAATCTCCTGAGTCCCTGTGAAGCCAGGTCTACCCCAATGTCATCCTTACACAGCAGGTTTCTTTTGCTCCAAAATCAGGACTTTATCTTTTTTCTTATTCAACAGTTAATGTTGTTTTAACTTGTCATGTCAGTATTCCTGAATCTCAGTTCTGTCATTTAATATTTTAGCTATCCATTTCAGCTTTATACTTTATACAGATTTAGTATTCATATATTTTATGTTGTTGTACAAATATCTTTTATAAGAACGAAGGACCAAGCCCTTTGTGGAATACCATAGACATTATATTCTACGTTGACCTCTATCCATCTTTACTATAACTTTTGGATTTGGAATATTAGCCTGTTGAACATAGGTTCATTATATTCATATTACTCAAGCTTCTCCAAACTAACATCATAACTGATTTTTAGAATTTAAACCCCACTGTATGTATAGTTTTTCTTAAATTGCCAACCTATATAATATAATCTCTGATAGAGGACAGAAATTCATCTTTCTCCCCATTTTAGAGCATGAGGTTTTATTTTTTTAAAAAAATACATATATTATTGATTTTTTACAGAGAGGAAG
>NW_006371362.1:0-946 GCF_000327345.1 Myotis davidii
AAAAAAGCAAAATCTCCTCACATTTCTAAAACTCAGTTTTTTTCCTAGCAGTAGCCCTGGTAACTATAGTAAAGTAATGCAAATCTGTACATTAGCTGAGCAAGAACAAACCAGGAGCTTTGGGTAGCATCATGTCATGAGCTGAAGTGGGGCAAATAGAAATGGATGTGTGGTAGCATTTGGAATGGGACTGACTGGAGATCGATACTTCAAAAATGCACTGAAACACTCCCCACTGTGCTCTAGTCATGGATGGCAAGGAAACAAAATGAAATGTCAGCTGAGCATACGGCAAAGAATAACTATCTTTCTCAGAGCCCACGTGTCAGACATAACAGGCATTATTGGCACCAAAGAATTGGAAAGCACTGACCCAGGAAGCCTTACCTTGCTTGGCCACATACCAACTGCATGACCCTGGAGAAGAAACTTGACCTCTGGGCCTCAATTTCTACACATGTGAAAATGAGATCAGACAAGATAATATACATCTACTTTACAGAGTGCTTTTGAAAGTAAAGTGCTGCACATATAATATGCCAAAAAAGGTTGCTGACCCATCCCCCAAACACATATGAACACATCACCATTCATATATGCATTCATTTATAGAAATATAGACCATTCTCATCTAAAAATGCTATATATACGTAAGTATAACAGTATAATTTTCCTCCCAAATTACTGATGAGAAAAGCAAGACTTAAAGGACTTAAAAAGCTTATGGTCACATAATAATCTATTGTGATGCTGTTGGGATATAGTAGAGATATATTTTTCTAAAGTCTCATTCAAATTCATTAGTTATTATTTCTGATCTAGAAAGGGCTTTGTAATCCTTGACCTGGAAAATTTCTAAAACTGGGTGCTATAGACTGAATTATCGCCCCATGCCCCATTCAAATGTTGAAGCCTCCAATGTGATGTTATTTGGAGATGGGGCCTT
>NW_006371363.1:0-946 GCF_000327345.1 Myotis davidii
CTCTATCCACTTAGCCAAACCGGTTAGGGCCATGGAATTCTTTATTACTTATTTATCATGTACTTAATTCTTGAGGTTCTCACTACTTTTCCCAACCTCAGCCTTTCTCATCTTCCATCACCACTCAGCTCCGTCCCAGAGCATTCTTGGCTTCCTGAGATAACCCCCACCCTGCCTCTCCTTCCACTTACCCAGCCATAACAGCGGTAGTGCCATCAGCACCAGCGGGATCTCAGGGACACGAGAGGACCGGCATCTATGCTGCTGCTAATTCTGATCTCCGGTCCATATGTCCTGGAGGGAAGGATTGGGAATGGGTGAGGAGGAGTGCAGCAGTGAGAGACATGGGTTGGGGTAGAAACAGACTCATGTCTTAGTAGGGGCTATTGTCTCTTCCATCACCCTTAAGGGCTGTTCATCTTGTGAATGGGGAGCTTCATTTAAACCGCCACCAGGAGCTTCAGGAAGAGAGTCCCTATGACTCTTGTGGAGCCCCTACACCATGTCTGCTTTCTTCTCTCTCCTAGCATCTTCACTCGCCTCCTTCCTCCTTTAAAGGGCCTCAAAGGCCAGGCTGAGGAGCTTGGTCTCTCTCCCAAGTCAGTGGGGACGTAATGCAAACCACAGCAAGGGTTTTGAACTATGGGGGCAGCTTTGGGCACTATAAAGGTTCCTCTGGGTGTGCACTGAGGAGGACACAAGAGTTCAGGACAAAGATGACGTGGCCTCAGCTGGCACGGTGGCTGGGGTGGGGGTAAGAAGATGGGATATACTTAGGATATCTGCACACACACACAAAGACATTTCTATGGCTGACAGGGTAAATTCCAAACTCCCTTGCTTTGCATTCGAGCTTTCCATGATTTTGCCCCACACTTGCCCTATCTCCATCGCCCCCCTCCCTACACCTATGCCATTATTTGCATGTGAAAGAGGCAAAAAGGTA
>NW_006371364.1:0-946 GCF_000327345.1 Myotis davidii
TTCCTTTCAATGTGCACGAATCTGTGCACCTGGCCACTAGTAATGGAATAATGTTAAACTATTGGTAAATTTTCCAGAATAGGCCACATTTGGTTAGTAGCAATTAGAGTGTCATTTGACTACAGCTATTTTGGATACTTTGTAACGATTTTATGCCATTTAATGTGATTTCTGTATCTGGTGTTCAAAAAATACAGGTGACAATGCAGTGTCACCTGTGGTTTAGATGAACACAATAGATTCATGACCAAAATAAATAAATAAACAACATAAATAACATAAACTGGAGAATGCTAGCCAAGTTCTTGGCAATAATATAGAATAGAGGCATGCATTAATTCAATTAAGAACTATTTATTGAGAAGCTGTAATGCCAGACATTTTTAGACACTGGTGATACATAAATGAAAAAGAAATAAAGTTCTCATGAAGCTGACATTCTGAAGGGAGGAGACAGAGGATAAACAAAGAAAGATGGAAGGATCATTATGACAGTTACCTCTCTTTTAAAAATGGTTTATTTGACAACTGCACTATAGGATTAGTGGTTAGCAGCACTGACTTAGAGATAGAGTCCTGATGCTGAGTCCTAGCTGTGTGTGCATTAGTTTCTTATTTTTAAGTAGTAATAATAGGACCTCTTCCTAGAGCTGTTCTGAAATTTCAATGAAATTGTGTCCAGTGCCTACTTTATTTTAGGCACTCAATAAATATGGCAGTGATTACAAGTAATAAGAGTCAATGGACACCTAAGTAGCAAGTCTTTTTCTTGTTGAAACATTTCAGAAGATATGGCATCAGATCTTAGAGCATCATAATTTTCCATGACCCCAGAAAGATAGCTTTTGACATAGAATAAGTACAAACTTGACAGGTACCCTCTTGGACCCCAGTAGAAGTCAAGTTAGGACAAAGCCTGTCTGGCTATATGGAGGAAGCTCTCCCC
>NW_006371365.1:0-946 GCF_000327345.1 Myotis davidii
AGCTCAAAAGGTTCGCCATCACTGGACTAGACCCACCCTCTCTGAATCTCAGAGCAGTTTCTTGTGCCTTAATCATTGGGAAACTCGTGGCCATTTTCATCATTGGGAAATTGATCAGACTAATCTATAAAGCCCACTTCTTTCTTGGCCCAGCATACCTGTTCCCCAAACAAAACAAAACAAAATCATTTCTGTTTGTAGTTCATCATAGAGTTTATGGCCCCGTACTTTGCATATTATATTCGCAGAATAAATAAACAGAAATGTTAATAAATGGAGCAATAATAAGGAAGTTGGAAGAGGCAGTATCTCTAAAAATGTTCTTAAGAGGAAAGGCTTGCTAGAGTTTGTCTATTAGAACAGTTACTGGAAAGCTCTGATGAACTACCAGTCTGGGGCAAATTAAAAGGGAGGGGCAGTTAGTGTATACAGACACTAACTCCCCTGGGCCCACAACTCTAATCCTTTCAGCAACAGGAAGCTGAAAGGATTTCAGAAATCTCAGTTCAATTTTCTGTGTCAAAACCAAGCAATTTTTCAAGAAGTGAAGTGTCTTTTCTTTTACGAAATGCTTTTACTAAACAAATGTTTTGATTGTCTTCTCCCACTAGAAAGTTAGCTCTATGGGAATCGGCTCTTTGATCTGCTGGACTCCTGGTGCCTGGAATTGTACCTGGAATGTTGGCATGCTTAATAAATATCTGCCCAATAAACGAGTGAATTAATCTGAAGCAGGTAAACAGATGACATTTTTCTCCTTTTCTGTGGGAAGCAGGCTGTTTCTACACTTTTCTCTTTTCTTTGCCTTGTTCTCTGCAGCAAGGTCTAGTTCATCCAACTTCCTCATGTGGAGCCGCTTCCCTCTTACCCTTTTATGTTGGACTCTTGCCCTCAGAATCTCACCTCTTATTCATAAAGTCTCTTCTTAAACATGCGTTTTCCTCTT
>NW_006371366.1:0-946 GCF_000327345.1 Myotis davidii
AAGTGTCTATTGGCTGGGAAGTGCTAGCACCTCCATCTATGTTGGGGACGAATATCCAGACAGTGTTTTCTATGAGGCACAAGTAGCTGCTGCCCCTGCACTTTGAGAGACACCAGTTCTTCACTGCAGGGAATTCTGGGGTGACTGCAGTGACGCTGTCACTCCCACACAGGAGGCTCTGCTTACTCTCCTGGAAGCTCTTTGCTCTGCCACCTGGAATCTCAGCTCCTCAAGCTCCCTTCCTCTCCACCAGAGCCAGTGCTCCAATCTTCTGCTGTGGAGTTGAACCTCCTGCCCTTGCTCCAGCCGTGGCTGGGGGTAAGCTTTCCTGTTTGGCCCCTTGAAGGCTCGCTCTTTTAAGAATTCTAATTTCAGAAGAAAGGTTATAGGATTTCTCTTCTGTCTTACCAGAAACGCAGTGCAACCTTTCTCTCCAGGGAAGAGCTGAGATCTTCATCTTTTCTCCAGGTCAGTGGGTTGGGGGACTCAAACAGACCCATGGTTCTTTCACTTTGAACTGTATCACTCCGCCAGGTGGTTAAATATACTAAACCTACAATAGTGCGGTTTTGTTCCACCAAGCCTTTGCTCTTAGTCACTAATATGGCTCTATGTAAGCAAGCAAACATAGGGTATTTGGTTATGACCACCCCCCTTTTTTCCTTCCTGGAGGACAGACACCATAAAACCTACACATTTGCCTAATATTTTTCAGGTTTTACTAGAGATGGAGTCAAGTAGAAAAAATGGAGCTCTCATCTAGATTATACAAAAAGGAACTTAAGTCTTATTTGAAGATCATAGAATATTAAACCCGTAGGGATAATATAAATATTAACAGAAAAAAAGCTTCCAAAACAAGAAATCTTGATACTTATAGACAAAAGTAAATAATAAAGAGTTTAGCACCATCAACACGGAGCAAAAGTACCAAAGTCAAACCCTA
>NW_006371367.1:0-946 GCF_000327345.1 Myotis davidii
TGAAGCCCCTTTTTTCTTAGGAACGTGCTCCAAGTTCCCACAAGACTCATCTAAACCCAATTTAGATGCAGAAGGGACTGTTCTGCACGCAAACTATCCATTTCCCTAATGCTCAGACATGACCATCATATCAAGCTTAATAGCCCTGACCATCTCTTCTTTGGGACAATGACTATGGCCATGGTTTTCCTCCCATCTGTTGGGAGGTCTTATTCCTACGGTCTACCATCACTTCTAACTAATTCAGTTATTTCATATCTAAGTAGGCTCATCAAGCCCACACATCCATTAAAACATAGCTAGCCCACCACACCTGCCCACCCAAGTGGGCCAGAACATGTCAATATTCACCCAAGTAGGTGGTCAATAATCATTTTTGAGTGTCCTCTATGTCCCAGACAAAACAGTGATAAAATGTCCCTTTTTTTAGAGATTACATTCGAGTAACACTTTTAGTGGGTGAACAGATCAGACTTTCTCTGGGAAATCACTAGTTACAGAATTTCAGGATGGAAACTTCTTTGGTCTCTGATTTAGGCAGGTTCACCTGAGCAAAGATGTCATAGCTTCATTATAGTAGCATTTTTCACTGCTTCTTAATTCTAAGTTGGCGGTAAATGTTTCCATCTTACTCATACCCCTTTCTCAATCCTGATGCCTGGTTCCTTTCAGTCTGGCTGTGTAAATGAGGATGACAACTCAATGTCCTTTACAGAGAGCAGCAGTTAGGAACATGTGTGCATTGTAGCCAGAATTAGAGTCCTGGCACTGGGAATGACCTTGGCAGTTTATTCATCCTTATTAGGACTCAGTTGCCTCCTGTGTAGCATGGGTGAAAATAATGGCACCTTTCTCCTTTGTGAGATGAAGGCACTCAATAAATAGTCTTTATTATTATTACTTACTAGCAATAATGTATTATAAAAATGAAATGGCCGAAACCGGT
>NW_006371368.1:0-946 GCF_000327345.1 Myotis davidii
ACATGCCTAGCTCAAAAGGTTCGCCATCACTGGACAAATTTATGTAATAACTTTCTGATGGAGATACTAAAAAAGAGAAAATCTTTGTGCCATGTAACAAACACATAAAACATTTTCACCAGAGAGTATTTCTGACTAATATTCTAGAATTGATATGTAGAAAATGATTGTATGAATGTATGTGGGCAAACCATTGACACCTTTCATCTCCTTCCCCACAGCGGGAATCTCACACTCCAGAGGATCCTATTGAATGTGCTGATTTGAGTGATGAGTTTACTCATAGGTCAGCTGTGAGTCAACATTCTTTAATTGAGAGAGCAATGAGATCTTATGGCAGCCAACAGTGTGGAAAGTCACCTAGAGAAGAGTCATGCCTTAGTAGACACAATGAAATTCACACCAGTGGTAATATATGTGAATGTGGGAAAGCCTTTAGCAATGTCTTCAGCCTCAGACGACACAAGATGACTCACAGTGAAGAGAAACCATTTAAATGTAATGTATGTGGGAAAGCCTTTTTACAAAGATCTGACCTTAGAAACCACAATCGAAGGCATACTGGAGAAAAGCCTTATAAGTGTCGTGAGTGTGGGAAAGCCTTCAGTCGGAGTTCTTACCTAAGACAGCATGAGGCAATCCACACAGGAGAGAAACCATATGAATGTCCCCTATGTGGCAAAACTTTCAAGCAAAGATCTTACCTTAGAAAACATGAGAGAATCCATCCTGGGGAGAAGCTGTATGAGTGTCATCAGTGTGGGAAAGCCTTTAACCAAAGCTCTGGCCTTAGCCAACACAAGAAAATTCACAGGGGGGAGAAACCACATGTATGTTCCATATGTGGGAAGGCTTTCAGTCAAAGTTCTGAGCTAACACGTCACAGCAGAACACATTCCAGAGAGAAACCATATGAATGTGGTCAGTGTGGGAATGCCTTCAGTCA
>NW_006371369.1:0-946 GCF_000327345.1 Myotis davidii
CACCTGCCAGCCAGGTGGAAATCCAATCAACATGATGTGGTTTAAGGGCTCAGAATTTGGGCACAGATGTTGGGGGCCCTAGAACAGTGCAGCAGATATTGTGGTGTGGGCCCAAGTCTTCACCCTCGCACTTTAGTGCACACTGACCAGCCTTCCAAATGCCCGCATCTCCACACTGTATTCCTTTACCTGAGGGTATTTTCTGAACCCAAAACCCACCTGCCCACCTGTGTAGCTGATTGAGTGTCGGAGAATGAACACCACCCCACTGTGGTCTTCAGCCCAAAATTGACAGGAAGTGGGGTTTTCAGCTCCCATCCCTTCAGGTGCAGTGACTAAAGCATGTGTTGAGCTTTTCCTGGGGACTTAGGACTAGTTGCCCAACTCTTACCTGCCTTGCCAATGTACCTTTTGGCAAGGTCTTTTCTGATGCGCAGTCTAGGATCATGCATGCTCTTGTTATGTGCTGCCAGATACAGTGCTCCCACCATGGCATTAGCGTGCTTCATAGTAATTCCTATGTACTTCCCCAAGTCCACCTCACTCCCCAACCACCAGCATCACTGGCCTTTAAGCTCCTTCAGGACAGAAACCCAATTTATCTTGCTCCCATCGCATCCCTGTCACCCAGTCCAATGCCTGAACATAGTAGGTACTAAGTCATTTTGAGTACAATGCGTAAATGCGTACTTGTTTATTAAACATTAGGAGTTGAAGAATTAGAGGACTGTGGAATAGATGTGAAAATAAAGCCTTCCAACCAAACTCTTGGTTCCACCTCAAATGGTTTCCACTCAAGACATGGCTTTTGTCCTCCACCCTTGTCCTTGAAGCCTGCAGAGAAGGGTGTGTAAAGGGTCAATTTCTCTTCAGCTCAGAGCAGCTTTATCTTTTCATCCTAGTGTGGGCTGTCATCCTTTTCACATGAAAATTGTAAAAAAAAAAA
>NW_006371370.1:0-946 GCF_000327345.1 Myotis davidii
AACCTGTCCAAAACACTGTAGCTGCGCCCCATACTTTAGAAATTGTAGTTTAAGATCAGGTGTTCGCTGTATTACTCAGTCTCCGAAATCTACTGTAGTCAATATTATTTTGGTGCAAGTGACAAAAATGCAAAAAAAGATTAGGTGACACTTACTAGAAAGGCACTGAGACATTTCATATAATCAAAAAACTTCCCAGAAGAAATACGTCTTTTCTGGGTATCAGGAACTGGAACTAGGAACTCTGTTGCCACTCAGATTGTCTCTCAATCTCTGGCTCTCATCTTTCTTCACCCCTTCTCTACTACTGCATACAGGCCCTTTCTGAGAAGTCGGAAACATGGTTGTCTATTGATTCTGCTGCAGATTTTAATAATCTGTGTTAATAATCTCAGAGACAGGAGAGGGCTGACCTCTCACTGTCTTCAGTGAGTTAACCATCTGTCACTGACCTAACTTGGGTAACATATCCACTCCTAGGCCATCCACTTAGTCAAGGGAACAGAGTAATGTGATGGGCAGTCCTACCAGAATCACATGGAGGAAGCCAGAGTGCGCTATTATAGGAGGAATGGGAGCAGGGCATGCTGAGCCGATACACATAATGGAAACCTCTCTAAGATCCCAGCTTCCTAACTGGAATCCTCTGAAAAGTCCATCACATGGATCATCAAAGATTGTAAGAATAAAATGAAATTAAGTGAATTATACTTTTAATATGTCAGGGTTTACCCAGAGCTTATCTCTCCTTTAGAGTCCTTTTTACCTTATGCTGGAGAGAAAAGAATAGTATCGGAGCATCCATTCTATCATGTAATATTTCACCATGGTAATTGATTGAAATATTTAATAATATGAATTTTGAGGTTGATCTTTTATATCCTGGCTCTGCCACTTATTCTCTTGATGACCTCAGACAAGTTACCTCATATCTCTGTAAAAACAA
>NW_006371371.1:0-946 GCF_000327345.1 Myotis davidii
CCTTATGGTATAAATCCTGGCAATGATGTTAGCTTGGGGAGTGGGAGCAGGGGGAGAGAAGCAGCAGCTGTCCTGGCTATAACAATATGTTATTTGTTATAAGATGTAATATTTAATGCATCTTAAGCATTACCACCTGTTATTTCTTCTGGCTTCTCAACCAACTTCTGAAATAAGATAGTAATACCAAAAGTACATATCTATTTAACACATGAGGAAACTGAGATGCCAAGTATAAAATAACTTATGAGATTGTACAGTGGCAGAATTAGAACCAGAATTCCATTCTCCAGATTCTCAAATCAGGCCTTTTCCCCTTGAATCATGTGGCCATCATAAGAGACATAATGCACAAACATAATGCTAAGGTTTTCTTCAGCTTTATGACTCTCTTCACACAGTATGAGTCCTGAATTGACTATATTAGAGATGATGATAACATCAAGAAAAGAACTCATATAGAGTATGTTGATTAGGGAGAAATCTGTGAGCCAACAGTTTAGCCGTCACCAGGGAGAAATCAATTACCGTCTGAAATTCTAATGAACCTTAGACGAGAAACTCAGGAAGGCCTGTGCTGCCTGTGCTATTAGCCCAGTGATGTGTGTCTCTTGCAGCATGCTGTGGTAAAGATTGTGAGAGAGAAGTACCTGAAAACAATACCATTTGAAAACCAAGAGGAACTGCAGACATTCATTAGTGAGCTCTATGTGTTCTTGGTGGATCAAATGCATGTGGCCTTAAACCAGGTAGGTATTCAAGAACTAAGAGCTCTTCCTTTTCTGAGTAGGGCGTCATGGTTTCCCCTGAATGATTCCTTTCTTCCTTGCTTCTTCTCTTCCTGAAGTCTACAGATGGTTAGTGAGGTACCTGCTCTCTGCTAGGGACTAAAACAGAAAGACAATATGAAAATGCCTAAATTATGTGGGGGAGAACAATCTGTATG
>NW_006371372.1:0-946 GCF_000327345.1 Myotis davidii
CACGGCATTAGGAAGGTTGAGAACCACTGCTCCTGGTACTATAAAGCCTGAATTTCATAGCCTCTGGTTTTTCACTGTGTTCTCAAGTGTGACTCCCGTGTGGCTGTGCATGGCATGTGGTGTCCTCCTAGCCCAGGTTGTAAGTATACATGACTGATAAATTGCTACTGATCTCATCTATTTAGTGTTGGATGTTGTGTATTCAGGCATCTCCATTACTCTGGGGTGGGAAATCCTCCCTAACTAATGAGGTGAATAAAGGCAATTAAAACAGCATGGCAAAGTCACAAGGATGAGGTCAACTTTGGAAATTAGAATCTCCACTGGCATCTTGTCTTTTCCCCCTTCCACTGTGGAATAGAAGAATTCTTAAACATGTCCTAATGAAGTTAGAGGCCACCAAGGAAATTGTGTGATTGAGGATCAATTCCTATCACTGAACTGCTTCAAATTCTATTCCAAAGCACAATTCTGGCTCTATAGAAACCATCTGGAAAGATGTTGGGTGTGTGGGAGATTTATTTATTTTTAGAATAGTGTGCTACTCTACCCATGAGGCATTCTATAGATTTGGATGAAACTGCACCTAGATAATTCAGAAACTAATACAACCCAGATTCTGTCCCTACATAACCCAAAGGATGGTTTTTAATGGTGAATTTTCACTTGGGCTGTGTTTTAATTATAGGTTTGGAGTCTTATCTTCCGAAGCATCTTAATTGTTTCAAATGTGTTTTACGATGTTAATAAGTATTCAGTGCTATTAAAACAGGGAGGTGTTCTGGGGGACTCATCTAAGACTTAGGGCACACATGGGTGTCACTTCTGCTGAAAAAGCCATGGTGTTTTACAGGAAGCCTTATAGTAAAAACAGTAGCATGCTGGAGACCTGACATGACAACATGTGTTCAAGTTATTTATAGTGACTTATAGCCATTTTTTTTTT
>NW_006371373.1:0-946 GCF_000327345.1 Myotis davidii
GAACATAATACGATCGATTGCTTTTCTCACAGGTTTATAGAACATACATTTAAATCTCAGGAATCAGAAGGATAAAATTTAAAGGACAACGTTAAATAAAACTGTTTGAGTTGTAACATTACAGTGATTTTCTTATTGCTTTCTGTATATGCTAATTATTTAACACTGGTTTCTCTACACCAGATTTTAGGTTTTTAAACTTCCCTTCTTTGACAACATTTCTTGAAATAGCTTCCTAAGTAGCTATTTAAACTCTGGAATACATAAATAAAATACATGTAGTAGGTAAAATTTGTATGGTTAAAACACATATTTCTCTGATAAAATGACTTTCAAGAACTCTAAAAACACTTAGATTTGCCTTTTCCCTTGAATACCAAGGTGATATTCACAGATGAATTTCACTTGTCTGGTATTTCTGAAAGGGCCTATCATTTTCTAAAGGAAATTTGCTTAAATGATTTGTTTAAATAATAACTCTCTAGAATTAATGAAAGCACTTCTCCCTAGTTATCATATGCCTTGTAACCCACATGTGGCTTTATTGTATGTGTGCCAATATCTGTTCTGCATCAGACTAAATCATTATTATTTCTTAAAAATAGCATGTTCTTTGTAAAGTTTTTATGTACTACCAGTCTATATTACTGGGTATTATTACTCAAGAGCTGTGTTATTTATAACCCATGAAAATGGTTTAAAAAATTGGGTGATTAACACAATTGGATGATTCTGCAAGAAGCTATATACATTTTATTTACTGATGATAGTATTTTGTGTGTATGATTATTTCATAAGACACCAGGTCTCATTATGTACACTTTCTGATTTTGTACTGACCAGATCCTTGTAACTTTTTAAAAATTATGTTTCCTTGAAAAACTTTATCCTTAACCCCTAGAGTGCCTGGGAGCACTCTCGGCTCCTCCTGCAGTGTCACTATTAG
>NW_006371374.1:0-946 GCF_000327345.1 Myotis davidii
AGATAGATAGATAGATAGATAGATATGAGGGGGAGGAGGCGAAGGAGAAGAAAAGAATCCGAGATGGCTACATAGTTCATTTTAACGCAAAGGTGGAGAAGACTAGAAGAAAGGGTTGGTAGGGAAATCCAGTGTTCCATTTTGAACCTACAAATTTGAGCTGCCTCTTGGACATTCAAATGGGAGTATTGGACATATGAATCTGGAGTTCTGGGAACAGTTAAGGCTGAAAAAATATATTTGGAGTAATCAGCACACCGATGCTATCTAAAGTCACAGAGTTGAATGATCCCTAGCGGGGCAAGAGTTATTTATAGAGAAGAGGGCCCAACACTGAGCATTGAGGCATTCAACATTTTAGAGATCAGACAGAGAAATGCCAGATAGTAAAGGACTGAGAAGAAAAGGCCAGTGAGGCAGGATAAAGCCAAGAGAGCATGATACCAGGGAAGTCAAAGAAAAGGTGGGCCAGTTAAGTTAGGAAGAGAGCAATAGCCATTATAAATTGCACACCTAATGCAAGACTCTGCCCAATTTATAAGCTTTCTGAGCCTGAAGATACAGGTCAAGAAAGGTTTCTAACATCAAATCTTCTAGGAAAGGTTTTACAACCTGATTGGGTGTCTGAAGAGGCAGCATCCTGGGGCAGCATTTGCATGTGCTATGGTTCTTTCAGGCTTCTGATTGAACACAGCAGTGGTAAGCAGTGGACAAATCACCCCAGGCTGCCTTGATCTGGGCATACATTTGTTGGCTGATTCTTAGTAGATAATACCAAAAGATATTTGTGATGAGAACACAGTGTAAAATCATGATTATAAAATCAGTATGGGTGTTTCACAATTTCCACGGTTAAAAGCAGGATCATCTATGTTAATTTGTGCCTAATTCCTTTTTGCAGGAGGCCTTGATAACTAGGAATAGAGAGTAGTGCCTCTTTGTCATC
>NW_006371375.1:0-946 GCF_000327345.1 Myotis davidii
AAGATACCATATTTAACATGGTCTATCCTCAAAGGTGATGACAGCCAATATTAGTAAGTCACCATACTATTGGTGGGTATAGAAATTGGTGCAATTTATTTGATAGAGCAATTCTACAAGTAGGAACTTATTGTCCAGAATTACTTGCAGAAGTGTATAGAGGAAAGAAGAGATAAAGTGACCACATGCCATTTGTTTCACTGGGATTAAATAACAGAGTCACAGACACTTAGAGCTGAGGAGTTCCTTCTTAAGACTAAACATTGTGCTGGAAGTTGCCTCTGTAGTTGTCTTACTATTCTTAGGTCTTTTTAGGACTCAGTAAGCCTATATAAAATTCCCAACGTTTTAATTTCAATTGAACTCAAACATGCATTTATTGAGCACATTGGTCAATCCAAGATTTTGGCTGTGTTGGGGAGGGTGCACTGCAGAAATAACTTAGATCTGGTTCCTGGATCTCAATGACCTTGGTCTAAAAAAGATTGACTTGTTAAAAGATAAAAATTCAGTAATTAAATGAAATAATGGCTATAAGATAGCATTATGGAAATAATATGAGATCCGGAAGACATAATATATTCTAAGTGGAGAGGTTAGGGAGGAGTGGATTTCTAGCAAATGTGGTATTTGAGCCTTGTAATAAATACAACAGGATTTTGATAGGCCTGGGAGGTCAGAAGGGGGGAATAACTCTTTTTCTTTAGGTTGGAAGATTATGAAATGTGAACTGTTGAGCAAATCTTTACTGAACACCAACAAGGTACTGTGTTAAATAGAGAAGCACGAGAACTACTATATCCCTGAGAAAAAAAGTTATATTAAATGATGCTGTGTGATTAGGTATTGCACAATCTACAGAGTTCAGAAGTAAAGCAGAAATGCAGGCTAAACATATATTTTTGGTAGTGAATTAGCCACTTGAAAAATATTTCAGTAATAGAAA
>NW_006371376.1:0-946 GCF_000327345.1 Myotis davidii
CACTGAGCCAAACCGGCTAGGGCTCAAATGATTCTTGATGTTTGCTGATAAAACAAAACAAAACAAAACTGGAGTCCAGGACCCATCCAGGCTAGAAACAGGGAGGGACTCTGGTGAATCCTTAAGGTTCTAGTTGGCCTTCTGAAAAGCTATACATAGCCCTTCTGAAAAGCTATACCTAGCCTAACTTCGAATGATTTCAACACCTGATTGGATTGACCTAATCCAGGATCGATAGTGCTCAGGCCATCTGCCAAAACAAATGTAAATCTTCTTTGAAGGAAGATTACATTGCTCTAGGCCTCACATTATTTCTACAATTTTTCATATACAATGTACAGCTCTCAATTACAGAGAGAAAAAAAGTATACTATAAGATAAGACAATGGAGTTAAAAAAAAACACAAGAGATAGAATATGTAATAGACACAGATCCACAGGGAATCCAAATAATGAATTATGGACTTTTTAATAATTATGCTTTACTACATTCAAGCAAATGAAAGATAGGCCTAGTAAAGAAACTAAAAAAGAACTGAATGGCAATTCTTGAACTAAAAAATACAGTGACTGGGAAAGGCTACATATTTATGATTGAAACTATAGAAGATCCTGCAAAAGGCAAAATTGTGAAGACAATGGAGGTTGGAATGGGATGGAGGATAAATAGGCAGAGCATAGAGCATTTTTGAATCAGTGAAAATACTCTATTTGATACTACAATGATGAATACATATCATTAGACATTTTCCAAACCCAGAATGTACAACAGTAGCAATAGCTGTCATTAATTCAACACTTAGTATATCTTAGAATGCTAAGCACTTTACTTTCGTTATCTCATTTAATCCTTCCAACTATCATGTAACACAAAATTTTATACATGACACTCCCTACCTTTTTTGTTGTTTTATTAATCCTCATCCGAGGATATTTTTCCCATTGA
>NW_006371377.1:0-946 GCF_000327345.1 Myotis davidii
AACTAGATCTTTAGGGATATTCAGACATTCACCAATACAGATCATTGACCACTGAATGTATTGCCTAGTTCTTTGACTGCCACAAAGAGTAAAACATGGCTTCCTTGGGAAGCCAGTGCAGACTTTGCCTCGGGTAGAAAGAAGCTGATACTGGTATCTCACACCCGCTCAATCCCAAGTAAGTATCACATTGAGCGCCCTCCACACCTTCTACCTTACCCAGCACTATGGGCTGCTTCTAAGAAGTTTTATCTTAAATCTCACTGGGGGATCCGGGATGCAAGAATTCCAAAGCAAGAGAAATGGCCGTTCCCAGTTCACTGGAATCTGAAGCACAGAATGTTAGCAGCAGCCAAGTGCCTCTGGTGGCATCACTGGCCAGCCCAACATTAGAACTCGGGCACTCCCCGTGCCCAGATTCAAATTACTAGGCTGTCTCTTTCCCAAAACAGCAAATCCCCAGACATGTCTAGCACTCCCTGAAGTTACAAAACATAGGCCACCAAGGTCAAATAAGTCTATTCCTTTCACACATCTTCTCCCTTGAGAAGCCTGTCTTCCCTTTTCAACAGTTGATGATCAGGGCGTTACTAAGTAAAAGTAAATGTGAGGGATTACATGCTAGGGGCAATTCCCTGCTGTCTTTATTCCGTGCCTTTTCTCAAAGCATTTATAGATATTAAAAGATGCCATGTGCTTCTCTACCATTATTTTTCATATTTTCACATCTAAACATGATAATCTGCAGCCTTGTACAATAAGGCCAAGGTTCTTAACTTTGGCAACTCTGGCACTATCACTGTCACCATGTAAGAATGATGAGAGTTCAGATGTCACATGTACTTACTCTGTGTTAGATAGCGTGTTTATACATTTATATCATGTCTTGTCCAAATTCAAGCAGCTAATAAATTGTAGAGCCCTAGCCAGTTTGGCTCAGTGGATA
>NW_006371378.1:0-946 GCF_000327345.1 Myotis davidii
GGAAAAATCTCTTCTGAGTGCAGCAGTTCCCGTTTTCAGTCATGTGGGAGGAGGGACTGGGAAAGGCTTTTGATTTTTGTAGAAAGTTGCTGTCTGTCAATGGGATTTCTATGTAAAACTTGCTCTTTTTTTCTGATATCTGTTACTGCACCGTAATGGGAATACATTGCCTTCCTGGGTTGGGCAAGTTATGAAAGAGCAATATTTTGTACATCATGCTGCCTCTTAGCACCTAGATTATTTTAACAACAAAAAATTGTATTTGGAACTCATTATGGTATTATTTTATTATTTTTTGTCACTTCATTATTTTTTAGGTGTAGACTTGTCTCCTATACAAGAATACATACTTCTTAGAGACAGTCTTCTCTTTTTTTTATAATCATCTCTTCAGTGCCTTGCAAACTGCCCCAAACATGGTAAACATACAAAAAAAATTGCTAAAGGTTTTTAACCTGATAAGTGTGAAACAAAAATATAGAAAGTGGTTTTCTATTCAACTACTTAAGGTTTTTCAAAATCCCTTGATCACTTATACTCAGGAGTCATTAAACACATCATCATCATCATCATCGTCATTGTCATTACACCTCCCATTTAATGGCCTCTCTGCTGAGCATGTTTTACACTTAAGTTCATTTAATTCACACAACCTATGTGGTATTTCACACTTCCCGTTTTACAAACGAAGACACTGAAGCAGGGAGAAGGTAAGCAATTTACCCAAGTGTCACAGCTGAAAAAAACAGAAGAGTCAAGATTCAAACTTAGGTCTGTCGTATTTCAGGTCTGAGCCACCATGTCGTTGCGATAGAAGGTGCCTTTTACTGCACCCCACTCCAAATCTTCTTGATTGTATAAGTCTTTTGTTTGTTTCCTAATTCCTTTATTCCATCCTTTGCTATTTGCTTAGTTACTTTCCTCTGTGGCTGTATTGTTATATATT
>NW_006371379.1:0-946 GCF_000327345.1 Myotis davidii
AGCAGAAGTTAGAGAAGAGAGGATAAGGACCACAGCAGAGGCTAAGCCCGAAAAAACAACAACAATAGCAACAACACACAAATAAAAAAGGCAGTCCCTGAGCTACTCCTGTACCACAGTTAAAGGATTTATTTAAAAATGATGTAAAGTACCAGATTTTAAGCAGTTTATGGTCTAGTTGTTCTGATCTTGGGTACCTAATATACAGATTTCTGCATTAGAGGTGTTGTGTTTGGTATATAAAGGGGTCAGAAGGATTTTCAATATGGATTTATGTGTGTAAATACTGAAATAATAGATTAGAAAAGTATTTTTAGCTAATAATGCATATAAAGTTTTTTTTACCACCTTGGGTATATGATAAATTATAGTTGTCATCACCATTTTATAATGAAGAAGTTATTTCTCTGTATCCAAAGTGATTTATTTTTGCAGAATATTAGGATTTTAATTTTTCTGAAAAGCCAAGTCCCCAAAACTACATGTGATACAACAGCTCTGTAATGCACATACTATTGCCTAGATTTTATAAATCAAAGTGATTCACCAGAATCACAGACCTTAAGTACAGAACCAGAACTAGAATTGAGTTCTCCTGAGTCTTAGTTCTTCTTGGACATTGGGTAAAGCCTCGGAAATATTTTATAATACAGAAGAGGTCATATCTCTAGAAGTTAGAGTCATAATAGTATAGAAATTTAGGTATTTAACTGATATAAAAACAAGTGTCTTGTAGTATTGTTTACGCGTGTACAGAAATATAACTAAAACCAATGTTTAACCATCAGACAGTAGATATCACATGCTAGTTACTATATTTTTCCATGTATGAGACGTTATTTTTTTTTCTAAAATAGTTAGACTGAAAATCCAGGGGTGTCTTATACATGGAAGTCAGTTGAGGAAGGAGCCCTGTGGGTGCATAGCTGCCCATACCTTGTCAAAC
>NW_006371380.1:0-946 GCF_000327345.1 Myotis davidii
GGGGGCAGGCTAGAAGAAGTCAATGGGGGAAAAAGAGGGATATATGTCATACTTTCAACAATAAAGATTTAAAATGAAAACTATGTAATGATATGAAAGGCAAAAAAGAGTTTGGGAAGCATGGAGGTATAGGAATATGGTATCATATATTTAATAAACACTATAATGGAAGCAGAAATATATCAGGCTGGTTGCAAAGTACAAAAAAACCTATGACCTCTACAACCCTGGTTTATGCCATCATCACTTTTTACCTTCGTAACCACCAAAACTTCCATGCTGCTTTGCCTGTTTCTGCTTTGCCCCCTACCCCAAGAAGAAAGACAGAAGCTACTGTGACTCATTGAAAATATAAACAATATCATAATACTCTGCCCCAACATCCATTGCTTCCCCCAAATGGCCAAACTCCCCGCAATAACCTATAAGAAGTATTTGTTGAATGAAAATCAATTTGTCTATCAAACAGCAATGAGATTTGGGTTACACAATCCTTGCCCTCAGTGACTTAAAACTGAGATGAAAAGCAATCTGAACATCGGAAAACCATTCCTAGGACCCCGGACAAATGGTGTGAATAAGGATTTTTGGAGAAGTTAGAAGGAGAAGTTCATGTGGATCACAGTGGGTTGGAACCTTCTGTAGCAGACACTTAAAAACGAATGCCCTGGTAAGTATGTTGTTATCTAGTTTAACACAAGAGAGAAAACACAGCATGGGCACCTATAATCCTAAACCCCTGGCCATCATTTCCCCGATCCTATAAGATAAATGTATACTCTTTCTAGTGGCTTAAACTATCTTTTAAATTATACTTAAACTATCTTTTAAAACATACCAGTTACTTCTGCTGATGTAGTAACTATAGTTGTAGTACCCTGATGCAGACATACATTTAGGAGACACACACAAGATTGAAGAGAGATACTGATATGCCAAATTTAAA
>NW_006371381.1:0-946 GCF_000327345.1 Myotis davidii
TTATTTTATTTGCTATTTTGTATACTTTCCTGATATGTATTTTAGGGCCACCAGCCCCTGCAAGCAGCCTTCTCTAAGCCAAACATTTCTGGGAATCTTTAGGTGTTGTCTCATAGTTGCTCAGGAAGGGGTCCTGTTATGTACAGCAGACATCATTCCTTTTCTGACTAGTTGGCCGCCATCAGGAGCATCAAATATCTTCATATTCACTACAACTCCCACACTGCTGCTATCTGATTCTCTATAGGCCACCAAGTAATACTGGTACGTTATCTGGAGTCCCAGTGCAGACACGTCAAACTGTCTACATGAAGAATATCTCCCTCATTTATCCTTTATTTCTATCAGCAATGACTAACCAATCACTACCAGCCTAAAGGTAGCACTGTTCCAATACTAGAGATAGGATAATTAACAAGAATAACATGATTGTGGCCCCATGCATTTGGTCTAGCAGGGATAAAAACATTAAACAAATAGCCACCAAGCTAATGAGTGTTATAACTGAAGGATTCCCGGGTGTAATAAAGGCAAGTCCAGGGACCCAATTCTAAAGACCAACAGCCCAAGAAGGCCTTCCTGAGGAAACTGAGAACTCAGCCATTACTATAATTTAGCGAATGAAGGGGAAAGGTAAAGAATTCCAAGTAGAAGGAAGAGTAGAAGGTCAGCCTGTCACTGCATTAAGTCTGTAACCTGCTTTTTAACGCAGTGAGGTGCACATGCCAATTCATAGATTTCTCAGTAAATACATTCTTAAATTTCTGCTTGCAAAAGAACAGTTATAAAACGAACACCCACTATCATCCACTTGTCAGTGTGATCTATCAATTACTGAATATAGCATATTAACATCTCTATTTATAATGGTGGGATTGTTCACTTATTTTATAGTAATTTCCCATAGGTCTTAAAGCTATGTAGAACATGAATCAAGTTTGACTAT
>NW_006371382.1:0-946 GCF_000327345.1 Myotis davidii
CTAAAATCAATAAAAACATATTTTAAAAAATTATATTCATTTTTCTATGACTTCAAATTCAATGTTTTTTAGTATATGATATGCCCTGGTTTGTCTCTATGATTGCCAGTTTATCCCTGTTATTCCAGCCTAATTATTCATACAGGTTCCTTACACATACACAATTTGGATGATAAAGCATGTGATTATGCTACTAATCCCTCACCATACTGACTTCCAGTTTGGAGCTCCTAAATTGACCAACTTGAGTCATAACTCCTGTTTCCAGGAGAGCACACTATGCTGACCTCAGTAGCAGAAGCCATTCTACTGATCTCATCAGCTTCCTTGCGAATTGACTGTTTTGACAATTATTATCTTAGGTGTCCTCTGGCCATATCTATGTCTGAGAATCTCTGTATGAAAAATGTGAGCCTGTCTTTTATATCAGAGATAATTTTTTTTTTTACAAATATGTAGTTAACATGAGAGAATTCATTCATCCCTGGAAATTGCTCAGTTAGAGGTGGCCCTACGGTTCTGTGTAAGATGAACCAGACACCTCATCCTCTCATTCTGATCATTGCTAGGTTATTACTATCAAACATTGGTGAATACTTAGCCATTTCCATAAAAGAGACTAGATTGTATACTTTACCAAAATATATCATATTAATTAATATGATAGGCTATAATAAAGATGATCTAAGTCTATATATTTTCATTATAAAGACATTCAAACTCACACAGAGAGATATGAAAGCCAAACAGCATTCTCTTTTTTCAAATTAAACTGAAAGGCTATAGAAACATTTTTATCTGTCAGAAGCATTAGGTACCCTTGTCATTAGAAGGAGGTGAGTGAGTTCCAATCTCCAGTTTTGCTACTCATTAGCTAGACAACTGTGTTAAATTATATAAATCTACTGGGGATCCAGCGCACGAATTCATGCACCTTGAAAGGAAC
>NW_006371383.1:0-946 GCF_000327345.1 Myotis davidii
CTCCAGCATGAGCTACCTTCTCTCCTTAGCTCAAACCTACATATAAAAGGAGCCAATGTAATAATTAGAAAAACAACCAATCTGTCCTGAACATCTTAAATAAGAAACACACAGACAAATTAGGTAACCGACAAAGCCAGAGTATGCAATTAACACAACTATTTGTTAAAGCTAATGTAATCAAGCTGAGGATTCCTGCTCTAGAGCAGCCTATCCTCATGTTAAGTTTTGTATAAGTTAAATCATAACTTCATTTTTTCGTGTTTTTATTTCAAATGAGTATTTTGAAGAAACATTCTTTCTAAATCAGGGAGGGATAGAAATCAACCCAATAGACTGCCATCAGTATATAAGTGAACACATTAGAATGAATCCCATTTTTATAGTTCAATTACATTTGGCCAAAGTTGAACATTAGTGCATTTCCAGTCCTACAGCTCATAAGAAAAATGTACAATGATGCAAACTTAAGCTATGATCATTATCCTCTTCAGACCATAAAACCAGCCACCTTTGGAAGCAAAAAAGCTGCACCGGCTAGTATTCATGTGCCAAAGCAATCAGCTGCCCGAGAGAAACCGGGACTCGATGCTAATGAGAAGATGAAGTGAACAACAAACTCAGCTATTCTTAAATGCCACTGAAATTGCCATCGTGTGCCTGAAAAATTGAGTGCTACTGGGGGAGCCTTAAAACCCACAGAGGGGAGTATAAAGCAGTCAAAGTGTTTCCAGATGATGGATAAACTCACGAGGAGTTTGATCCACTAACAAGGAAATGGTGTAAATGTCCGAGGAATTAACGGAGTCTTGAAAGAGTAAGATAGAGCGAAATTACAAAATCCAGCCAAACAGTGTCCTGCTTCTGAAAGACATGCTGAAAGTGTAAGAATTGGCACAATGAGTATGTGGTCCCTTGGTTAATAATACATGAATTTCTAAATTAA
>NW_006371384.1:0-946 GCF_000327345.1 Myotis davidii
TTTTTTTTACAGCAAAATTGCCTTATGGTAAATTACTTATGTGGTGAAATGTTCATGGCAAAAATGCTTTCAGCACAGATGCCGAAGGCAAAGACGCTTGCGGTGAAAATACTGAGCACACTCTTTGACACGTCCCAGTTTCTTATCATAGCTTCTAGCTTGTCTAACTCTGCAAGACAGAAATATCAGGATTTTTACCTAAAGACAAAGTGTTTTCACTGCTTTGTACTTGGTAGATGACAGTACAAGCATGAACAAATCTCTAAATTTAAAAAAAAAGTGACCATAGTCATTCCTGGACATATAGCCAACAGAAAATGTCCCTGTCCATCACACGCCATGTACTGGAATGTCCAAAGCAGCTTTATTCATTATAGCTCAAAAATAGAAACAAAACTGAATGCCCATCAATAATTAATGGGTAAGTAGATTGTGCTATAATTAAAAACTAGAGCACTACACAGCAATAAACAACCCCTGCTACACACAAAACGAAGAAATCACCGAGATATGCGGGTGAAAGAAGCCAGACACAGATTAGCTTTTGTCTGCCTGTTTCTATGCAGTTCACGAACAGGCAAAATTAGGTTAGAAGAGATTCGGCTGGAGAGAGGGGCTCCTGAGTGGGAGGTGCCGTCAGGAAGCTTTCTGGGTGCGGCCCATGTTCTCGCTTTCAATCTGCACAGTAGTTACATGGGTGTGTTCACTGTGTGAAAATGCGAGCTGTACACGGGTTATCTCTGCACTTTGTATCAGTTTTATCTCTGTTCTGTACGCACAAAAACGTAAGGATTCATAACAGCATTGCTCACCCCTGTGCTTTTTGGACACATGGTTTTCTTCTTCACGTCTCTGAAAATAAGCAGCGAGGCTCACAGAGCTCAGCATGTTGTGGAAGACCAGCCCACCGGCTGTCCAACAGACACATTTCCATACAAATCAAAAT
>NW_006371385.1:0-947 GCF_000327345.1 Myotis davidii
AAATTTTTATGAAAGCTGGAGACTAGAACTTTGGCCTTTTAAGGAGTGAAGACACCAACATTGCTTCCTTATATACCTCTTTTCAATGAAAATCAATTTAGAAATTTACATTTTTCAAGAAGGGATGATTCCCACAAACAAAATATAAGTATGCATCACCCTGTGTCAGGGTAGACGCCTGTCACCCAAATCACTGTCATGCTGCAAGCTACCCTGATGCAATCAAAGGGGAAAATAGAGTTAGTTTACAGAATAGATGGGTTTACAGAATAATGTCTGCATGAGTGGCAGATGTTTGTGCTATAAGCACATTAGGTGCACTCAATTTTTATTAAAGAACAATTGCTTCTAATAACTTTTATGTTCATGATCAATGTGTCATAAGTTCTTGTGGATTTCAAAAATGATCTAAGAAATTAAGGGATTGCTCTTCAGATGTTTTCTCCCAATCTAACAAAAAAGGTAAGTGATTTGAGCAGTATTGAATTGCCGATTCCAACCATCTGTGAGACCTCAAATATGTGGCTCAAGTTTTCCTGGACCATGGAAGACCTGACTGACATTCACTATGTCTAAGATGATTACCAATCATCAGTCGCCCAATATTGTCTGCTGTAAGTGAGTAGTGTTCTTCTCATATTGTTTTTAGTCAATTTGTGCTGCCTGCAGTTATTGATACAGTCTATGACTATCCGTTATGCTTGCTTTCCAAATTACACGAAATCAATAGTACATGTTGTGTGAAGCAAGAAACGTGTTCATTTATTTTGTAGAAATACTTTTAGCCTACTTTTATCATCTTCAATTTCATTCAGTGATGGAAATAGTTACTCTATGCTTACCAGTTTATTAAATGATTACCAGTCCATTTAAATTTTTAATAGGTTTTTACCTTCATATTTATAAATATTTTCCCACCACTACCACAGCCTCCAGGCTTTTTTCCC
>NW_006371386.1:0-947 GCF_000327345.1 Myotis davidii
TGATGTCTCCCCCGCTCCCCCAAAAAAGAAATAATTTTTAAAAGTGTGTGTGTGCAGGAGTGGAAGATTATTTGTATTATTTATAGAGGCCAAAGTAGCTCTAGAAAGATACATTTAATACTGTATCTTCTGGGCATAGGAAATGAGGTGGCTGGGTACAGAGGAAGTAGACTACACTGTATAATCTTGCACTTTTTGAATTCTAACTACATAAACACATTTCCTATTCAAAAGTAACATGATAAAATAATACAACCATAATAATCCAGTACTGCTTAGGATATAGAGATATGAGTATTCCCATAATCTGCTAAAGGGATGTTAACCAATTCTCTCCTGGAGAACAATTCAGCATCAAGGACCAAATGCCTTAAAAAATTGCACTCAACTGACCCAGCACCTGCTCTTTTGGGAACTTAATCATAAGGAAATAAGCAGATGTGTACAAATATTTACATCGGAAGATGCTCCTTGCAGCTTTATGATACCAAACAATCTGCCAACATTAGATGTTAAATCAAGTGTAGTTCTCTGTAATGGAACACTAAGCCAGCCGTAAAAAATCATGTTCTAGTGGAAAATTTAATAACACGAGAAAATGGTCACAATAAATTGTGGCGAGGAAAAAGCAGGTTACAAAACACTAAGTACAGCATTATCCCAATTTTGTAAAAGAAAAATGTATTTTCAGAGGAAACAGTGGCTGGATGGATATAAGCAAAAATGTTAACAATGCCTATTACTGGCTATGGGATTTCTTTATTCTCTGTGCTTCTCTATATTTTCCAAGTAAACATATGTTGCACTTGCAATCAGACAAAAGCAACAACTATGATTATAAAAAAGAAAGAAAATCACTTATTAAAAATTGCAAAGTATCATAATCACCAAAATACTAGCTTCCTGAAATAAGAAGGTCCGTCTCCCTCTACATTCACTCTTTTTTT
>NW_006371387.1:0-947 GCF_000327345.1 Myotis davidii
TTTCTGTACATGTCTCATTATGAACAAGTTTCTCTGGGGTGTCACTGCTGTGCAGAAGATTATGAAAATCTTAACTATGTTGCCAAAGTGTTTAATGAAGTTATACTCCTGCAAGCAGTGTACATATTCATCCACAGCCTCGCAAGCACTTGGCTAGGTCAGATTTAAACACTTTTGCCAATCTGATGGATGTAATATGGTAGTTGACATCTGAGAAATGGCAGTATGGTGCTGGGCAGCCATGGAAATATACTGCTTGGATTGCCCTTCAAAAATAGAACTTGTCTATGAGTGCAGTTAGATAACTGCCTCCAGACAGAGTATCTTAAGATCTGCTCCAACATTCCATCCAAGGCCACCCTCCTCCCAGCAAGTCCCCAATCAATTTCTCAGCACAGCAGTACCACTGGAGCCTGGTCATTCCTCCTCAATGAGAGCTCATCTAACAAGCAATCTTTGCTTTGGAGTTCTCCACTGGGTTGGTTGAGACTTTGCCAGCTCTATATTACAGCCTGAAACTCTCTGCCAATTCTGCTTTCCAGATGTGCATGATGGTCTGAAGGCTTTCCCTGCCCAATTCTTTCCCCTCCCTGTTTATGTTCCACAGGCATTACTTCCAATATACTTTTCACACTTCAACTCCATTTCAAGAACTACTAACATGGAAAACTCAAACTGATATGACTGAGTTCATCAGAGCTCAAGCCTCTGCTGAATCCAACTGCTTGGGTCTGTATCCAGCTCTACTTATTACTTCTGGATGTTGGGTAGGTTGTTAAATTTCCCTAAACCTCAGTTATTTCAACTCTAAAATGGGAATAATAATACCTACCTCACAGGTGTGAGCAATTAAAATAATATAAGCCTTTGGAAAAACTTCTGGCACATAAAAAGCCCTCATAAATATTAGTTTTGTTTGCCCAGTGTGATTTCCTTATTTACCACAG
>NW_006371388.1:0-947 GCF_000327345.1 Myotis davidii
TGAAAATGTAATAATAATAGCTACAGAAGAAGTCCTCATTGGTGTGCCCTGTTTTTGTTCTCATCAGTGTGTGGTGACTAAGGAGAAATTATCTGAGATATTCATGTACACATATGTTGTATGAGATCCTGTGCCTAGCAGAATGCTAGTGGATACCAGATATCCAGTAACAGTCCCCCCCCGCCCCCCGCCCCAGCCTCTCTTTCTTGAGCAATAACGTCATTTATTCCCTGGTCTCCCACAGTCTGCTAAAGCTACACTGAAAGGCTAGCATATATGTTTGTTGCCATTTGGTACTGGGACTCCAATGGGCCTTGGCTCCTGGCTTGTTGATACAGCTCCATATACTGTGCTAAGTTCTCTCTTCTGCATCATCTGTTCCATTAGCTCTGTCGACATCCCAGTCATCTCTCCCTCAAAACCCACTTCATCCTTTCACCTGTGGAAACAGTATCTGACTATTTTATCGTCAAGCTCCTTCAATTAAATTACATTAAAAAAGCATACAGTAAGGTTAAAAATGATCACTATATCATTCCAACTTGCTTCCAGCCTCAGAAGGTTAATTGAAAGGCGGCCATCTTGGCGACGTTTAGACAAATGAGCATAATTAGGTGTTCTCCAGCTCTTTGAGAGGTTAATTGCTCAGATGTACGAAGTCTTGAAGAACAAAGAAGGAATAAATCAGAAGTGGGACTTTGATCTGATCATGTAATTTGATATATTCATGTACAACTCTAACAAATAAACCCCTTATTAGATGGACTCATTCAGTTGCCTGGACACATGGCCAGTTTACCATGGTCAGCACCCCACCCTGCACACCCCACTCAGAGGCCTCTGAGGGGGGACAGCATTGGAGTTACGCTTAAAGGGGGCTCTCAGGACATGGCTCCAGGGGCACACAAATGGAATTTTATTATCCTATATAATAAAGAGCTAATATG
>NW_006371389.1:0-947 GCF_000327345.1 Myotis davidii
GAGAGAGAGAGAGAGAGAGAAAATTGATCAGAAGTGAGAATGCAGAAAAGCAATGGGATTCAAGGCACAGATGGATGGATTGAGCTTTGGTTGAAGGTACCAGTTCTCACTTGTAATTAGGGAGAACTGGTGAGAGTATGGGTGCCGATGTAGTTTTGATTTTTTATTATTAGAAAGTTGGGAGGTTCCCATCTGATAGCTTCTGCTTTATCTAGAAATGAAAAGACAATGTCACCAGCTGAAAGTTTTAGTCCCTCTTAGTAGAATAAGTTGACTAATAAAATTTAGAACTCCTGGTCAATATTTGAGGACTCGTTGAAGATTGGTAATGATGAATTTACGAGGCACATCCACTTGATTGTGTGACTTTCTTTGACATTATTAGTGTCTTAGCCCAGGGTGCCATAAAAAAAGATCATAGTCTAGGTGGCTTAAACTACAGAGATTTATTTTTTTCACAGTTCCAGCGGCTTGGAAGTCCAAGATCAAGGTACCAGATGATTTGGTTCCTGGTGAGGACTCTCTTTCTGGCTTGTAAGTGGCCACCATTTCCCTATGTGCTCCCATGACCTCTTCTTTGTGTGCAGAGGGTAAAGTAGGGAGGGAGGGAGAGAGAACAAACTTTCTGGCATCTCTTAAAAGGTCACTAATCCCATCATTAGGAACTATTCTCAACATGTCATCTAACCCTAATTACCTCCCAAGGGTTCCATATCCAAATGACTTTACATTGAGGGTTGAAACCTCAATGTTTAAATGTGGGAAGACACAGCATTTGGCCCAGAAAAGTTAGACTGCTGGCATGCAGGTAATCAGGAAGATGTTGATTTCATGCAGGACTGAAATGTTACAGAGGATTAAAAGAAAAGTCATAAATACAAGGAAGTTTGGAATATTAACAAGAGTGTGATTCGAATGCAATTTAAGTTGGATATAGAGGAAAAGAA
>NW_006371390.1:0-947 GCF_000327345.1 Myotis davidii
GAAATCAATAAAAATATTTTTAAAAAATAAAGGCAAGATTTTGTTACTTGTAGGGACTGCATTGTAGAAGTAGAGGAGTGCTCATCAGCCAGAGGTCAGAGATCAACACCTCCAACCCTTTATATGTAGAAATTACACACTTCCTTTGCTACATGGATACAACCTAAGTCTCCCTCCACGATGGCCTTGTGGTCATCAGAGGAGAGTCACTGAGACATTCAGTCCTCATCACATTCATCAGGGGAGAGATATAGAGACCTAGTTGTAAGTTAACAAACTTCAAAAAAGCTATTGAAAAGGGGTGCTACAAAAAAAACATTTAAAGCGGTCCCGGTATTTGTTTAATAAAATATTAAGAGATCTATGAAAGGGTCACAGAATTTGTTATTTCGGAGTTTATATTTAACAAAAGGTGACCTAAAACTGGCTTTCTCTTGAGAAGAGGGCCATGGAAGACAAACCTCTGCCCCCAACCTCCTCCTGCCTCTCCCTACGTTCCCTGGGGCACTTCACAGTTGAGGGACACCCCCTTCAAGTTTCTGCCATGTCCCATTCTGTGTCCCTTTTGCCTTAGCTGGTACAATGGGGAGAAGGCTCAGAGAGGAAAGCCTTGTTGGTAGAAGACAGAGAGCAAGGGGTTGGTAGCCAAGAGGCCCTTCTAATCCCAACTCTGAAATCAGCATGCTGTGGGAATAAGGGCGAGTCCCTTCTCCTCTCTGGACCCCAGGGTCCCTATCTATCAAGTTGGAGCTATTTCAACTCCACGCCCCTCAGAGAAGTCAGAGGATGAGAGAACTGACAAAACTAGAATTTGGGGAAAGGTGAAGAAAATGAGCCGCATAAGCCCTTGGCCTGATCTCCTGGTATTAACCCTGGGGAGGGTGACTCATGCTGCCCCCCTGCCAGAACTGCCCATCATTCCTGGTCCACCACTCCCTTTTTCTCCC
>NW_006371391.1:0-947 GCF_000327345.1 Myotis davidii
TTTTTGGGTTCTGTTTCATGTACCTTCTTAAAGAACGAGAATTGATTGAGCACTTATGAGCTGTCAGCACTGTTCTGTGTGCTCTGCATCCATGAGGCCCTCTAATCCTGACATCTTGTGAGATAGGTACTGTGATTGTAATTCCCTTGGAGCAGATAAAGGAACTGGGGCAAAGGATGATTCATTAGTTGCTCAAGGTCACAGAGCTCATCACTGAGGGAGCTGTGTTAGGAAATAGGAAAACAGCCAGCCCGCGGGACTTCGCAGGCAATACTCTTAACCTCTAGGCTTTATACCGTCTCATTTTGCTTATGAGTTAACACCTCTCTTTCAAGCTCAACAGATGTCCAGTCTGCCCTAGTCAAATACATGCCATAAGCTAGGATCAGACACTCGAAATTTATTCCTGTATAAAATGATGATATGTTATTTGGATGCAGATGTTCACGGCTCTTCTCATTGGGAAGTAATGTGTTGTACCCCCATCAGTATGGAGTCCTGCTTGGAATAAGACTCCATTTAAAAAATCAGCCGTATTAAAATGTTCCTGTGTGTGAAATAGAGAATGAAAGATGAGATTGGGGAACTTTTTGTCATGTTTTTACTTCTGATAGCCAGATTTTCTTGATGAAAGCAATAATGGGTCATGGATTTCTAATTATTAAAAAAGCAACGTCCTCTTTTGAGAGCTTTGCTCTTGATATAATTTCAATAAGGAAGAGCTGAAAGCAAGTATGCTGGACTTTTATCTGATAAACTGGGATCTTAAAACAGACTTTGGGATACATGAGAAGACAAACTGTGTATGAATACCTAGTGTCTAACATTTACAAAAAAAGGAAGGCTCTGCCCGGCTAGAGTGGCTCAGTTGGTTGAGCCTCATCCAATGCACGGAGAGGTTACTGGTTCAAACCTGGTCAGGGGCACATTGGTGGTGGTGGTGGTGG
>NW_006371392.1:0-947 GCF_000327345.1 Myotis davidii
AAAAAAATCATACCTATTTATCTTGGGGTTTTAATGATGATAAAATGAGGTGACTTATATGAAGGCATGGAAAATGTTAAATTAGTAACTGCAGCCTTAATGGAAAACACCTGAGCAAATGCCTCTACATTTGGAGCCTAGTATTTGTTTTTGTATAAGAACTTCTGAAATGCTCCAAAAAATATCTACCCTGTATGCTCTCACCTTGACTAACTGACAGTGTGGAGATAAAGGGAGAAAGAGTAGGGGGAAGAGAAATGCTCTAGCAGGAGACCCTTCTCTTGGAAAACAAACAAAAAATGACACACAACAATGCAATTATTTTTATTTTCAGGTTCTTCAAGAAGCCAATCAGCAGTACAAGTGTGTAGATTCTTATTACCATACCCAGGACAACTCTTTACTTTTAGTCTTTCATAACCCGATGAATATGCAACATCTGCATTGTGAACATTGGAATATTGCTCTTCACTCCAATGTTGGATTCAGGTAACCAACTTAGCTAGTTTACTTAGTTATCTTAGTTTAGTTAGCTTGCAGATTTTATTTCCCTAGTCTAAGCTAGGTGGTTCAACCCAATGAATAGATTTGTGTAGTACTATAGATAAAATTCAGCTCATCGAGTTGAATATCTGAAGTGTGCCAGGCACTGTGAAAAGTGGTGAAACTATACCTCTAAAGAATATACCATTCCTGGCCCCCTTGAGTCTAGTAGAAATGCTATTATCTTACATTTGATTTATTTAGACTCCAATAAAACTGTCTCTGAAAGATTCCATGTAGGAACTGCAAAACAGGATGTTCTGCATACTGGTTTGGGATGACTCCATTTGATTTGGGAAAGGCCAGCAGGTAGGTCAACTGAGTGACATATCAACCCAGTGGTCAGGCTACCAGCAAACCGGGTCCTCTAGGAATCAGTGATTTTTTTCTTCTGAGCTCCTTAG
>NW_006371393.1:0-947 GCF_000327345.1 Myotis davidii
CCCTCTATCCACTGAGCCAAACCAGCCATAGCCAGAACTGATTTTTAAATTGTGAGCTTGTTTCTTCCTGCGGACTGTCATTATATGTTTCTTCCTGGGACATTATAGGGAAAGTACTGACCTCAAGAAACATTCAGTAGTTATACTAGCAGCCTCAGCCTCAGTTGCCTCCATATAAATGAGTTTATGGCCTTATGCAGTGTCTCATATAGAAATTGTTCAGAAGATGGTATTTGTTAATGTCCATAAAAGAAATAGGAAATATGGTACAGGGGCTATATTGGTGTTGAGTATTTTGGATGGAAGTGGTTGGCAGTGACTCTGTCCTTATTGTCTGATTAGATCACAGCCTTCAAGTCAACAACCCACAGACTAAGTGCTTACCCTTATCAAGTGGGTAATATCTACAAATTATCATGCTTAAGTTGAAATCTTACATGAAATTGAACCAAATATGCCAATACTTGACTGTGTTTGACTTATTAACATGGCAATTTCATAGGGTTCAACCTTCACATAATGTTTTGTGCATTCTATAAGTCTTTAATAAAATAAAAGTATATGAATATCTCTTTTTGAATTACTACAGTCTTTGACTAAATATGGGACTAATGTTGAGGTTTCGCCGGTATGACTTCAGTATTTTTTTGAAAGTTTTATTTACTTTTTGCTACCAAAATTGTTAAGGAAAGGCATAGAGATATGTAGATATTCTGTTTTGTTTTTATGCTAGAGAATAATGTTTGAACTTACAGTCTCTTTGAGATAGAAAGGAACTTTTTTGAACCACATAAAATAACAACATTCCCTTAGTAAATTTGCCAATATTTTTCCAAAAAAATTTTAAGTGATATTATTTTGGCTTCTACTAGCATATTAGTATGCCGGGATTCTTGTTCCAGCATCTAGAAAGATTCAGCAATCTGGAGAAGGTGCTGTGTGTAACT
>NW_006371394.1:0-947 GCF_000327345.1 Myotis davidii
TTTCAAAATTGATTTCCTTAAAATTTGAACTCTTCACTTACTTTCCTAATCTCAGAAAGAGATGTGCTCTTCCTCTCCAAGGTTACTACTTCAATTTGTATTTCCATCCACAGTCCTTTCCAAAACCATGTTTTCCTGGTTTACGACTCCCTTGATTCTTCAGACTCTCTTTTTCCAATGTCTCCTTTTTCAGCCTTCATATAGTCCTAGATCTGCCTAAATTGTCTCAAAAACCCCCAGGTTTGAACATTTTTCTGTATAACATTCTATCACCATTTTCTCCTTCCCATCATTGTACACATTAGGTAAGTGTTCTATCCTATGCCTTTTTCTTATCTGAATTCTGTTTCTGAAACCTACCTCTATCATTTCTGAACTAATCATGATTGGTCATAGTTTCATAGCTATGAAAACCCTCTTCTAACTACTTATCTTCCATGATTTTTCTAGTGCATTTTTTGCCTTTGATCACTGTGTCCTTGAAACTCTATCTTCTTTGGTTTTTATGATCAGATACATTCTCAGTTCTTTTACACTTTTCTGAACACATTCTCCTCTCTCTCCCTGCCTCTTTGAGGCCAGATGGTGAGCATCATGTGAGGACACCATCTGAGGGATCTGGAAGCAGAGCATGCACAGAAGGTTAGGGTTGGGCAGCAGCAAGGTCATTTATTCACATTGCCAGAGAGAAATCAGTAGGGCATCAAAAGGCAGAAGGTTTATATTCCTGACATCAGTTGGTAGCTGAAACAGCTGCAGTTGTAGATGAAATATTATGTATGTCTGAGAACAAATTGGTCAAAGAGTTTACAAAACTGATGGAGCAAGAGCAAGGAAGGGCAGAAGTGTGTAGGTGGCAGTTGGGTGGGGTGACAAGGAAGTAGATGGGTTGTGGGGCAGAAGGACAGCAGGAAAAAAAAGGATAAAGAGTCTTGGCTCCATTTACT
>NW_006371395.1:0-947 GCF_000327345.1 Myotis davidii
TAGGGACCCTACCCGTGCACGAATTTCATGCATTAGCCCTCTAGTTATATATATCATAACACATTGGTACATAAATATGATACTAAACAAATGCCCGTCTCTGTACTATGGAAAATTGTCTTGCCTCCTACTGGACCACCCTTTGGGAAAGACTTATAAAGATCATTTCCACCATGTTTACTAACAAAGCATAAAGGAAAGGCATATTTTCTTAAACACATAAACAGACCGGGGCAGTCAGTCACAGGGGACCCCACTCTTAGAAGTACCCCAGACTTGGTTTAATGCTCTACTATGACCTTGATAATTCTTAATAATTTTTTGGACAAGAAGCCCCATATTTTCATTTTGCACCAGGTGCTGCAAATTATATAGCCAGTCCAGAAGGGATAAAGGAATATAATAGGGTTGACACTATAACATGCCTCCGCTGTGACCCTGAAATTTGTTTTTCATCAACAACTTTTTGCAATGAATTGTTAAGCAGTTATTAGCAAAACCACCACCCTAAAACTATGTAAGATATTCATGGATGATTTTAAAAATGCTACATATTTCTTATCTTATATTAGAGCTTATAGTCAGGTTGGGAAATTAAGATGATATTCATTAATCCACTGGATATTCCATAATTAAGAACCAAATTGTATGCTGTGGATAATAATTATAACAGTAGTTTAGAAAAGAGAGGTATCTCTGAGGGCAGGAGCAGTTGGAGGGAACATAAAAAGGAAAGATTTGAGCCATGTAACATCTCATATCTAGCTTTATAAATGTCTATGCTAAGCCTGTCCCATAAAACCCTTCACAAACTAGTCCCAACATATCTCCCCAGCCTTTTCATTAATCAGTTTCCCCAAATACAAACTATTCCTAAAATTGACAAAACCCAGGTCAAGGGTATCAATGAAGGCTCATGTACCGTATTTGCCGGCGTATAAGACGAC
>NW_006371396.1:0-947 GCF_000327345.1 Myotis davidii
TATTTATAATAAAAGCAAATAGCAAGAGCTTTCAAAAGGAAAGCCAGTGCCATTATTTAGAAGGAGAATATAATTATTACTGAGCACTCACTACTACTTGGTATTGAATCAAGTGAACTGTATATATTCTCATTTAATTTAATCCAGTATACAACTCTGAATGTTATTTGTTAAATTTAGTTAGTGAAAATTATAATGCTGAATGCTCACTTATTAAGTATTGTGCTAAACTATTTTCACCATTTTCACTAACATTCTAAGACATACTAGTAAGTTCTAAATAAAACCAACAGTAGTTCATTGAGACATTAACACTTTTACCTTATCAATCACCTATAATTGGCTCACTCTTGAGTACAAAGGTCCAGAATAACAGTGGCTTAAACAGATAAGAGTTCATTTCTCACTGAGAAGGCTAGAGATAGACTGTGTAGGGTTGGGCTCTCGAGCTCTGAGGCTTCAGGTATCCAGGTCCTTGCAGCTTATCATTCCCATCCCCATAGTACAGTGTTGGATACATGACCACACTTTGCTGCAAGAGAAGTTAGAAAAATACTGTCTTAGCCTTTTCCTTAGTGTCCATTCACTCTTAGTGTGCCGGAAATGGAGAATGAATATTAGGGGACAAGGGCAGTCTTTGTTTCATTTCATATTAAATGGCATGTTTGGGCCTTGGGGTCAGAGATACAATCCCTAACAGTTCCCCTAAAATGAATAATTTCTCTGATGATCCTCATTAACCTAATAAAAGGATAAGCATACTTGGCCTTATGGAAACCATCATGTTCTATGATAGAGAGAGAGCTAGTGCATTTGTAACTACAGAACCAGCAGCAAGTTGAACTATTATAATAGGCACAATCACTATGATTTCATTGAAATTCACAGAAAGACATAAGAAAGCATCAAGTGGAAAGTCAGCCAGACAAGCAGGCTAGTAGTCTCCC
>NW_006371397.1:0-947 GCF_000327345.1 Myotis davidii
TAATAAATATATTTCTTTATTTGAGGTTATTTCCAAGGATAAAAATGTTACTAATGAAAATTTTTAAAATTTTAATGGCTTACTTCATTGAAAAAAAATGTTTTTCTTTCATTAATTATGAAAACATTATTGAACTGGTCGTTTGCAATTACTGTTTTTGCTTATTTATCTTGAATTTTTAACAAAAGTACAACATTTTAGAAACAAATATATATTTAGTCTAAATATTGAGTCATACTTTCTCCATAGTTCTTATTTTCTTTTATCAAAATACTTTTTTAAAAAACAAAATGGTAAGAAAGTAAGTGTACAACCTGCAGATTGTTTCAATCCTGTTGTAAAATATATTCTAGTATTCTCCGAAGTTAGGGCTGTGTGTACGCACACTGACAGCCCTTCTGAGCTAATTAGAAAACCCATTTGGTAACAATGATATCTGCTGTGTGTTGTGTTTAGTTTGAATAGTATGCCTTAATGAGTAGTTTTTATTTAATTATACCTCTAATTATGTCCATGGGAAAAAGTCCTTTTCTGACATTATTTATCTTGCCTATTTATATTATTAAAGCTAACAAATTTTTCCTCTTAAAAATATTTAGGCCAGCAATTTCTCCTTGTTCTATTAAAACAACAACAGCAGCAAAAGAAAACTGTGATCTTCGCATGTAACTTTTGAGAGGGTATAGGAAAATAACTTGCCTGAGTTCTACATTTCAGCCACGACTAAAGCATGTGGTTTTGTATTCATCCCGTTGACTATCCCTCAGCGGAAGTCAATGATGCTATGAAGTCTACAATTTAAGCCTATAGGCAGACACTTTCTATTCCAGGTTTAAAGAGAGACGAATGCTAATTCACAGGCTTAAAAATATAGATGTTAACTATCCACTAGGTACTATTTTACATAAGCAGACTTCTTTTTTAAAAAGATATTTTTATTGATTTCA
>NW_006371398.1:0-947 GCF_000327345.1 Myotis davidii
ATGCCTGGCTTCCCCTCCTTTCACTCCCCCAGAGCCGACACTGATTCCCTCTCTGCTGATTTCAGAACAAGCTTGCCAGACACTGGTTGAAGGAGGAAGTCAGGAGCTCCTCTGGCAGTGTCACTGCTAGCCTAGAGCATGGCTCCTCCAGCTCCAGGCTTGCCTGCCAGTGCTCCGATGTGGTGCTATAAAAAGCCAAGTAGTGAGATGCAAATCGCCCTGATTATTTATGGCCAACCTAGTAAGTAAGCAGGAGAGACAAGGTGGGATGTTGTGTTTACGATCTCTGCAGTCCTCGCAGGAAAATCTATGGGAAGTGGCGTCCAGGTGAGCAGAGCCTGAGCCATGGTTTAATAAACACAGTCTAATTACCAGGCACCTGGGACGGATAAGCGAGGGGTTGTGGAAGGGAGTAATGAGAAGCCGGCAGCAGGAGCTGGAGGTGGAGGGGCGGAAGGCAGAGTGGGCAGCTGGGTCCTCTCTCCACCCACCTCTCTCTGGCCCAGGCTCTGGGCCACCCGATGGTGCGGGCGAGGAGGCACATATCACTGTAATGGGCTGTATGTGTTGCCGTGGGTCCTGCCAGTGTACCAGAATGTTTCTCTGCCGTCAGCTACTAAAGCTGAAAAGAATGTCAGAAGGGGACTGGCAAGGGAGGCAAGGGGGTTGAGGGTCTAGGAGAGGGAGAAGGATGCTTTCTGCTAGCCACCAGCCTGGTACTGAAGGTGGCATGGCCTGCTGGCCAGTTACCCCATCACTTTTCAGCACTGTTGCATCTCTCAATGCCAGCCCTTGGGAGTCTGTTTAGGATGGAGTCAAGGAGAGAGCTGGGGCAGGGGCCAGCAGCACTCAAAGGACTTGAAGAAAGCAGGCAACAGGCAGCCAGGGGCATGGTCAGAAGTGCTACTGGGCATTGCCCCCCACCCTCCACTCAGATCATACGCTCA
>NW_006371399.1:0-947 GCF_000327345.1 Myotis davidii
TATATTTAATAAATAAATAAATAAATAAATATGAATCTTTACCTTTTTAAATTTTCCCTTCATGTCCCTAATGCTTTATTTTTCCCCTGCCCCTAAATTTATAGGATTTTTCATTGAAAGTGAAAGAGTGGTTAGTAAATTAAGCATCTCTCCCCACAACAGTTTGATCTTGATTTTTCCACTATGATGCCATGAGAAAAATAACTTTGCCACTTTTTTAAATGCAACATCACTAGTACTTAAGCACTTAGTAAATATGGATATATATTGAATAATTATTCAATCTCTTTACTTTCTTATTCCCCTATATATGTGTTTACTGATATGTATACCACTCTGTTTTTGTAGAAGTCAATATTGATAGGCAAATTGCCTAGATTTTCTGAAAGATATGCTTGAACATTTTGTTTATTGTGCTACCTTGTATAATCACATACATGGCAATTTCAATTTTTACATGAAAGAAGACAAGTATTTGTTATGATGAATTGGCATGCTTTTACCTACTGATAAAAGAAACAGAAAACCATAACGTTTCTCCAGTTTGTTTTGTCTTTCAGGAATGAATCCAATTTAATGCTCAATAATAGTAACTCTGTAGTGTTACTACTTATATAAGAAGCATAATTGTAATTACCATTATTTCTTTTAACTAAAAGCAGTAAAATATTTTTCCACCAAATAAAACTGCTACAAAAAATTAACAAAAATCTAAAATTTTTGAGCTTCCTGAAATAAATATTATTTCATCAATTTAACCCTTTTATCCTTCCAAGAAATATTGAAGGCCTACAGTGTGTCTCAGGCACTGTGCTAGGCTAGAAATGAATGTTACATCATCATGGAACTTACCTTCTTTGGGCAGACTAAAATATCTGGTATGCAAATAAATGATTATGTTATTTTTTAAAATAATAACATGCTCTTAATATAAACTAATGGGGAAT
>NW_006371400.1:0-947 GCF_000327345.1 Myotis davidii
TGCTCACCCCCTGAGCCATGCTGGCTGGGCTCTTCCTTCCTTCTTTCTGAAGAGTAGTTTCATTCCAATTGCTGGCAGACGTCACTTACGGATAGAAGCAGTTGTTCACAACTAAGGGGTCACCGCCTGTGTCACAGTCCAGCCCCATCTCCTGCTTATGAGTGGTTTTCTCTCCACATTCTAGGGGACATAGGCATCAGAATGTTCTAGAGTGTTGCATGTGGACAAAATCAGAGTTGGTTGACAGCTGAACCAGTGGTTAAACAGGTAATACCCTACGGGGATCACATTTCAGAACTTCTGCCGTGTGTCTTAGAGCCATAATTAGATGCCTCAGGTCATAGCTCCAATGCTTAGTTTGGAAAAGAGGCTCCTGAATGTGTGAGCAAAGGAAACCGGGTCTAGGCTGCACATTGACCCTTCTCGTTCCTCCTGAGCTGCGAGGGTTTCCCTCCTGGTCCTTATGGTTTCCCCTTCGGGATAATACTTACATCTCTGAAGCTTGGCAGGGGCTTGGGGTCCCACGCTGAGCCTTACTTGGCATCTCAATGTCTTTTCAGCCTTTCTTAGCTCTTTGGCACAGGTGGAAAAAAGATTCCTATTTACTAGAGGAAGAATCTTTACGACCACTCTGATTTCCCTGCTTCCTTCCTCTCCAACTTCCTCTTCATGCTCCCTCGGACTGGAGAAAGAGGGGAGCTGTGAGCCCGAGCATTTGCGGTCTTAGAGCTGCCCGCCCACCATGCCATGCAAGAATGCTCTTCCCCCGGCGTTAGCTTTCTCTTCGAGCTTCCTTCTGCAACATGGGCCTAAAGACCTATAGTTTTAACACATAGATGTTTACGTTAGCACACACACAAACGTAGATATTTTCATGGGTATTGACCCTTTCAATAAACAAATTGAAATTTTGAATAAACTCTCCTTGCATTGCTGGGGAGGGGAGA
>NW_006371401.1:0-947 GCF_000327345.1 Myotis davidii
TTTTTTTTTGTATGTGTGAATGATGTTTCAAATGTTGGACTGTAACATTTTAGGGTAACTTCATAGAAGCTTCTGATACTTTAATTTCATCTCAAATAGAGGTTGCCTTTCTGTATTTTTTACATCTATGTAATCATCTTTTTATCTTTACTTTGTATTCTCTAGTCAACAAAAGTAGCTTATTTCTTCACTTTCAAAGATGTTTCATTCAACTTGAACAATTTGGTTTTTCATGCCCCCCCATAGTATGAAGTACTCTCTATAATTCTTTTTAAAATGCTAACCAATGTGAACCTTCTTTTATATTTCCACAAAATTGCCTAAAATATTACACCAAATTGTGACTTTCTTAATGAAATTTCTCCATGCTGGGCATTTCAATAAATTATAAACTGTACAGTTTATAATTATAACACTAGTGTTGCCTATAACCAATGGATAGGTACTGCCTTCTCTACTGCTTCTTTTCTCTTTACACACCATGGCTGCTGACCATAGTGTGGGGAAGGTCTGGGGTGGGGCAGGGAATGGATAGAGGAAGGCAAAAGAGGGGAAAATGGGAGCCATCTATAATTCTGTCAAAAATAAAAACAAAAGAACCATAGCTTCCATCCAAGTCTAAGTATGTTGCCTGTATGCCAAATGTTTTTAAAGCAAAAGAAAACTCAGAGATGACCTGATTCAATTTTTCCACTAGATAGATATAGATACTAAAATTTTATCTGGGTTTAGCTCACTTGCCAAATAATGTGTAGTCTACATTCTCATTGTGCTGTATGGTTAGTAGCAGCAGGAGAATGGACTTCAGTTCCTGGCTTTAGTTTTTTAGAGTACTTTGAAAATGTTTTTCAAACATCTTTTTCTGTTATTTTTCCCTCACCTTGGTGACTACTGCTAGATTGCCTTTATAATGTCACTCTGCACACTTCCAGGATGACAAGTCCGTA
>NW_006371402.1:0-947 GCF_000327345.1 Myotis davidii
CAGTGAATGTGAACAGGTCAAAAAACACTGGAGCAGTGAATTATAAACTCAGACATACAAAATAAACATTGTCAAGGGATGGAAACATTTTGTACTTATGACAAAAGTAGGGAAGAAGACAATCAGTCCTGCATCTTTAGGCTCTGAACAAGGATGAGTAAAAGCTGATCCCTAAATCATTCTCTATTTTACACTTTTCTCCTTGCTTTAGAAAGGAAGGCATTTTTAGAACAGGATGGAAAATAGGTCTAATTCTACATCTTGACACCAGCCAAATGGCAGTGATGACCTGGAGTGCTGTGAGAATTGCATGAATCCATGGAAAAGAATTGATGTCTGTGATTGATTATTGATGTCTGCCATGGACAAGAGAAAGGAGAAGGATCCCTAATTTCATTCAGATCTTTGCTCAAATAACACCTCCTTAGAGGGGTCTTCCTTGATTATTCTGTCTAAAATTATCATTTTATTTTTCTTTAGACACTCAGTATGTGCCAATATTACCTCATGCCTACGTGTTTTATTGTCTGTCTTCTCTTCACTGGAATATAAGATCCAAAAGAATTCACTGGTATATTCCCAGGTCCTAAAGCAGAGCCTCTCCAACAAACATTTGTTGAATGAATAAGTGATTTTCATGCTCTGTTTTAGTCAAACTGGACTAAGACAAAATTTACCTTTGAGACAAGAGAACTCACAAGTCAGTACAGTAGATAGACGGTTGCACCCCTTTAAAAAATTTTTTTATTGTTCTTTATTGAAAGGCGAGTACAGTCCCTATCACCCACGTGTACAAGTACTGACACCCACTGAAAATTAAGTTTCAGGAAAGGATAAACAAGCATAACTTCCCTCCTCTTCTCAGAGGCTGTATTTGGAGAACAAGGCTGGACCACCCACTGAGTTGGGGGGGCAGGGGGTGTTAGCTGACACATATTGTGTGTATT
>NW_006371403.1:0-947 GCF_000327345.1 Myotis davidii
CTTGAAAGGGAGATCTTGATTTCACCTGCTTTTTATTTTTGATATATATAATACCTTATTATTTAAACTATGCTTTTTCTATATCACAACCAAACATAAATTTACTTTTTTAGAGTCTCCTAGATTTCCATGTTTGTGTTTCTTCACTTATTCCAAATTAAATGGAGAAATTTAGTGCTTTTCTTTGAGAAGGGATCATTAGCATGTGACTAGTCCCACATTGTTTTAATGAGAACAAAAGCAAAATGTTCCAAAATTACTTGCTTGCAGCTACAAAACACATTTAAGGAATAAAAATGCTTGGGGGAGATGAGGAGGGAAGGATTGTTTTGAAGTTCTTAGGATCAGCTTATCCAGGCTTCATTGTAAACTGATACTAAAGAGCCCCCATTATGAGCTGTGTATTTTGGTGCCAGAAGGTTTTTTTCTTATGCTAAAATTATTAAGTTCTGTCAGCTGCTGGGCTGTCATATAGAGATATAGTAAATCACATTATATTTTGTCATGGATTACACGGAGCAATAAATTTGGGAATAAAGATCAAAGTAGTTCCACAATCACTTCTGAGTGTAGAAGGGATGTTTAACTTGTAGAAAACCGATTTAGGTGAAGCGGCTGCAGTTCTTGGGTGAATTTGAAGTGAATTTGGATATTTGGTTGAAATGATTGAGGATCCAATCCCAAAATGATTTTCTATTTTTGTATTTAACTCGGAGAAGTTCATTCTGACACTTAGCTGCATGACTTGAATTAGATAAATAATTACAGGTCGAGAGTAATGGACTCAGTGAAAACTGGATTTATGTATTTTAATTACTTTCATGATTAAACAATCTATTCCATTGTATATTTATTTGGGGTTTTGGGGGACTCCATAATTAGTTAAATACTCTCGTAGTAATACTCTCTGACTCCTTGAGCTGACTGTTTGCTTTTTACCACATTTA
>NW_006371404.1:0-947 GCF_000327345.1 Myotis davidii
TCACATCGTAAGGTATATAAATGTTGAATCACTACGTTGTACATTTGAAACTAACAATATTGTATACCAATTGAACTTAAATAAATAATAAAAAAAACAAAATAATATGACAATTATAAGGATACACAAGGCCTCTGTACTAAGAATTTTTAGGCAGGAAAATTTAGTATCATGGGGGTATAATCCACATGATACTAAGAAGGTGAACAATGATGAGTTAGAGTATGAAAAGGTGAATGTATACTATTAGCATTCCCATTTTACAGAGGAGAAAACTGATGCTTAAAGGTACATGTATAGTTCGTCTTAGGTCACATAAGTAATCAACAGAATGAATTTGCATCAGCTCTTTTTAAATAGAGAGCCTCCACTCTTACACACAAAGCTAGTGAGCATCAATTAGTGAGTAAGGGTGCATGGGAATCCTAGCATAGCACAAGGCCCAATAGGAAATAAAAGGGTAATAGCAACCAAGTCAGAAAGCCTAGAACAATATAAAATGAACTTACAGGAATTCAGAAGATGTTTAAGATGATGTTTATTAATATGTTATTAGCAAATAATGTGTTACTAAGTAAGGCCAATTGTGGAACTCGAGAGTGATATAAAAGGAGCTCAATGTCACCACTGAGACCTTGAGCCCCATAGGGGGCTAGAAGAATTTAGCTGTCCCTTGCAAGGAAGTATTAGTGGTTAATGAAGAATCACACTTCTAATGAAGAAATACATGCACTGTACACTATTAACTGTGTGTGTTAATTCTTTAATTCAGTGGTCACGTATGTAGGTAAGCCAGTGTACTACATCATGTTAGGAATCCAAAGACAATAGAATTGACTTAAGTCTAGCAGCAGACTATATATACAAAGAATGTGTACATCCACATTAAATATAAAAGAAGTGTTTATTAAATGACATTTCATTTTCAAAATTGAGCTAGCAGCTGT
>NW_006371405.1:0-947 GCF_000327345.1 Myotis davidii
CCCGTCCTAGACTGTGGGGAGACACGGGGTGCGGCAGCCACCACATCCAAGGCCTCAGGCTTGTGACGTGTGCAGAGGTCCCGGGTCCGTCCTCACGGAGCCAACCAAACGCACCAGCAGGTGGACTTGGTTCCTTGGTTGCCGCCCACGGGAGCCCACAGACACTCGTGGAGCCTCAGTTATTATAGTGACTGGCCCAGCCTCGCTGGTCTCACCATGTCTCACAGCAACGTACACCCTGAAGGGCTCACCAGAAGCTTCTGCTGATAAGCGATGATCTTCTTCCAGAACACGGACTCGGGGGCCTCGGGCTCCCCGTATCTGTGCGTGTGGATCAGCCGCAGCTTCTGCCGGCCCTTCTCGTCTTTGGCCTTTTCTTCTTTCTCTCCATCTTCTCCCCTGGGAACAGGCGAGTACACATAAGCCGGCAAAAGACGAAAGAACGAACGGGCTTTGTGCCAAAATATACAAATGAGCACACATTCAAATCACAGCATCACTTTTGAAAACTTTCTCCTCCAACGAACTGTAATAGTTCAATTTTAGAATTTGGGGTTGGATTTCTGTGACCCCGGCCTCCTGTGGAGAATCCCGTGAAGGTCAAATGTCAAGGGCATGTCACGGGCTGGAGTGTCTCTGTATCTGTACAGAGCACCGCCCCTTCCCGCTGGGCAATGAGACATCGCACCGGGCAGGGAGTAACAGTGAAAACGCCCAGCCTGCCTAACTTCTAAATTAGGATTTTAACAGTCAACCTGGAACAGTGACTGAGCGTTAGGACTCAATGTCAGAGACATGCACTTGGTGGTTCACATACAGAAAGGATGTCAGGATATTAATTTTTACATGATAATGAAGTTAGCAGCACTAAAATTGGATGCCTAAAACCCCTCTAGCTGCAGCATACCAACCCTCCATGGCAGTGTATTTATGCAGACGGACTCATA
>NW_006371406.1:0-947 GCF_000327345.1 Myotis davidii
TGCCTTCTCAGCTGAACACCTGAGGGGAGCCCTCTGCACATAACCCAGAGTTCTCTGTGTCCTGTTTGAGGAACAGAGACCAGCTCTAGCTCCTCAAAACCCGCTCTGCCTTGCTGCCCCTCCTTGCAGCCTGGCTGAATGTCTCCAGGCAGCCACCCCTGTAACCATAGGGTGCATGCACTTCATTTGTGACTGCCCCCAACCCAATGGTGTCCAGTTCCTTGCCAACATAGGCTCTGGTCGATCTGTCCCGAAGGTTGTTTCAGGCTGGTGGGACTTTCTGAAACCAAAATCTAATACTTCACCTGACTACGCTTCTCCCGTGTCCAAAGAAAGCAAAGAAGATGGCATGGGGCGACGTGGGGGCGGGGGAAGCTTAGGCAGATATGAAAGCGAAAGTAACCCTGAGGCCAGCTGAGCTTGCAGTTCCGCGTCTTTTCAGATCTCTTCCCCACCCTCTGCCTGTCCAGCGGGTCCGGGTCTGTGTCCGGGTCCGGGTCCGAGCCCGAGCTAACAGGGCGCACTCTCCTGGGCCAGCTAGCTATCTCCGCAGCTCCCACAAGAGCCGACCTCCGGTGTTGGTGATGCCGATCCGTGGAATGGGTGAAGGCGGGGTGCTGGGACGCAGGGGTGCTCTGCTGGGCCTGCGTGCGGGTGCTCGGGAGTCTGCAGGCCTGGAGTGTGGAAGAAGCTGCCCGCCCCCTACCCCAGGTGGGCCAGACAGCGCTGCCCACATGCGGGGTCCAGCGGGCACAGGTTTTATTTCAGCGGATGCTTCTTGTCACGGGCTGTGTTCTGGGGGAGAGTGGCAGTGGGCTTGATGGAGGCCTAGGGTCGGCCGAGACCAGATCCCTGCTCTCTACAGCCTAGCTCAGTTCTAGTGGGCCAGCCCAGCGCCAGAGAGATGAGTGAGAAAGGAGAAGAGAAGGAGATACAGGAGGAGGGGA
>NW_006371407.1:0-947 GCF_000327345.1 Myotis davidii
ACAAAACAAAACAAAACAAAAAAACAACAAAAACAACTCCTAAAAGAAACTTTAATGTCTCCATAGACACATATGCTTAGCCAATTGCCTAATGCTGGGTGTTTCTGCTATTTCAGTATAGATTACTTTCTTCATATACTTCTGTAAGTATCTGATAATTTTCTTAAAAAAACAAACAAACAAGTCCACAAAGTGTAATTGCCTGGTACAAACATTTAAAGATTATCAATACTATACCACATTTATTGAGCCTATATTATGAGACAGGGGATTTTTACACAAACTAACATCTTCAACCTCACAAGGTCCCTATGAAGTATATAGTATTACTACTATTTCCGTTCCCCAGATAAGGAAACTGAGGAAAACAGAAGTTCAATATTCTGCCCAATATCATAGGGCAAACACATGACAGAGCTGAAATTGCTTTGAATCAAAACCACCTAACCCTAAAAGGTGAGATTTTAACCACTTGATTAATGTATTGCCAGGTTACACTCCATACGTTGCACTGAATTACATCTTTCCTATCATCAGTCCTGCTGACCATGGTCTCTGGAAGCAGTTATTAATTATAATGTCTCATACTTGCCAATTTCTAAGGTAAAAATCATACCAAAAAGTGGACTCAATTTGCATTTCTTTGACTACTACTGAAAATGGAGATTTGTATATATTCATAAAACCTTTATCTTTTAATTATCATTGTGGTACTGAATTATAATTTTTATAGTGATGCAAAATTGTAAAATAAGCCAATATTTCTTTAATTCACAATATTTAGTTTAGTTTTCTTTCTTTTTATGTTTTGTTTTTTTTGCCTACCCTCAATTACTCGATGGCCTCAGGCCAATTCCAGCTTTCAATGAGCTCAATATCAACTTCTCTTAAAATTTACTTCTTTTTCACTTTTCCTACAAATATATGCACACTAGAGGCCCGGTGCA
>NW_006371408.1:0-947 GCF_000327345.1 Myotis davidii
CACTTTCATTAGATTATAGAAATGAGCATAGTTACAGATCCCATTGGACCTGGAAAAGTTGCTTATCCATCTTCCCTAATTTTACTGATAAGAAAATAGAAGAATGATGAGCAGGTAGAAGGAGTAAGGTGGTATCTGGGACGTAAGTATCTGCCTTTTAGGATGATTGTCTACTCCTATATACAGTGAGTTGCTACAGATTCCTGGATGGGTGCACTGAGTTTCTCCATAACTACTTCAGTGAACCCATGGAATTCCAATGACGCTCTCCATTGTCCAGGAGATTGTTTGATTCCTAAGCCTGAATTAGAGATACTGACATAGCAGGCATGTGCAGAGAAGGGTCTGCAATGCTTGATTGGCAAAGAGTGGTACTTGATTGGCAAAGACTGGGGACTCTGCTGTCTTTATCACTTCATTCAAAAATTTATAAATATCTTGGCTTGAATTATTTCATAAATATAATTTTCTAATGGGTCATTCTAAGTTGAATTCCAAAGAATGCTACACAGCTATATATTTTTAAGGTACAAACTGAAATAAGCTAGCATTTAGGTCAAATAATCGAAGGTGGTGACTTAAGGTAATTAAATAAATTGGTAAATAGTTTTCTATATACATTGTTTATAGATTTACCATTGTTTAAATTATTTTCTATTTTCTGTTATTTAAATACGACCTTTCATTTGTTTAAAACTTAACTTTTTATATAGTTGGTCTTTCTGAAATCTTTGGAAATTTGAAAAGTATTCACATGTGTTTTATGAAATGCTTATTATTTTTAAATTGTCTTTAAATTAGAAAACTGCTAATATGAGCAATAAAATAGCTCTAATAATGGCTTGAAGTGAATGGCTTGTGAATAGGATTTTTTTTAGATGGTAACAATTAAATACATGTAACCAGAAAAAACACCTTTAATGTGTGTGTGTGTGTGTGTGTGTGTG
>NW_006371409.1:0-947 GCF_000327345.1 Myotis davidii
GTAAGTTCTGAAACCAGAAAATAATTAGACCCAAGTAAAAATGTTTTGCATGTAATTGATGAAAAATAATTTTATACGGTCATTATATAGTATAGTTATCACTCAAGTCAAGAAATTATATCATATTTATGCTCCATTAAAAAAATATAACATCTTTACTATGTTACATTGCTGTAAATGTTGGAGACATTATTTGAATGTGCTACCATGGAATGACATAAATGTACTCAGTGCATTTATTTGATTGATTGCACATCACACATTTAAATAAACATGTATGACACGATCTCATATTCAGATAAACACACTGCACTTATTTAAATGTCTTCACATTCATTTTGGATTGAACATTCAAATGCATTTAAATCAGTCACAGAACTGACTCACTGATGCATTGTTAAAAGGTGAACATGATGCTTGCTAATACTTGTCTGTTAGTTTTGCAAACTGCCCGTTTACCCAAGATTGTTATAAATGCAAAGGACCAAGCCTAGCTAGAGGTAAGTATGGAAAGAATGTGCTATGAGATATCTCAGTGGGACTATGTTTGAAATATTGTATAATGCAGAATAACATAGCAGTCATTTCCAAAGAACCTAAAATTAATAAAATTAACTTTATGAAAATTCCCACAGAGGATGCAAACTACGTATTGTAATACAAGAATCAGCTTTCATAAAAACATATGCTTCCTTAAGACGTACCTAGCAAGCTTAAGTAACAGTACTTCACTTAACTTATGAGGCTCCTAACTAAATTAATACCTTCTACAGCAGCCCCTACATATATATGAAAAGAGTAGATCACGAAATAAAACAGGCTGAAATAAAAAATGAAATGACATGTTTGATTTATAACCTTAGTTTTTAAAATCTTTGGGCATTTTCAAACACATTTTACTAACCAGATATCATTATGGTAGATATTGAGTTTCATATAGATTTTTT
>NW_006371410.1:0-947 GCF_000327345.1 Myotis davidii
AGGAGAAAATTTCCAAAGAAATGCAGGACGCTAGAGCAGAGCAGGGCAATAAAACTTGCAGTCACATCAGAGCAGGACAAAGGGTAAAGAGAGGACAGCTCACAGCAGAAGTGGTGGATATCTTGAGCCTCACAGAAGTCTAATTTGAGAGCTACAAGGATATTGATAAGAGCATCCAGAAAAGCCAAACTCCATGAGGCCCACACCAGCCCCATACACAGCTGTCTGTTCATTACCTGGGCATAGAGCAGAGGAGAACTGATGGCAACATAGCGGTCATATGCCATCACAGTGAGTAGGCAGGATTCAGTGCCCCCAGAGGCAAACAGAAAGAAGACCTGCGCCAGGCAGCCCTCTACTGAGACAGTTTTCTTCTCAGAGAGCAGATTCTCCAGCAGCTTGGGCACAGTGACAGAGGAGTGGCAGAGATCGAGGAAGGACAACTGCCTCAGGAAAAAGTACATGGGGATGTGAAGACGGGGATCAAACCCGATCACCAGCAGCAGCATCAGATTCCCCATCAGGGTCAGGAGGTAAATAACAAGGAACAGCACAAAGAGCAGAGGCTGGATCTGGGGGTCCGCAGACAGCCCGAGGAGGAAGAACTCAGAGATAACACTGTGGTTCCTCATTGCCTTCAGTATGTTCTTGGGAATGTCAGAGATAAACTGGGTGAAGCCTCTTCTAGTGTCTGATATCTCAGTGTTTTCACCCTATTCTCCATTCACAAAGTTTCATGACCACTCAAAAATGTATTTCTGAAATGGTAAGTCTCTAGATTTCCTAAAACGTGTAATAATCTTTTCTACAGAATCTCAACACTAGATCAACTCGCTGTCCACATTCATTGTTCTTTCTGTAATGTCTTAGAGTTAATTTCTTGTTGTATTATTATCAAATCTACAGAAGGATGTTTGTAAATGGTTGATAATAATCCAGTAGAAAGA
>NW_006371411.1:0-947 GCF_000327345.1 Myotis davidii
TCTTTCTTTCTTTCTTTCTTTCTTTCTCTTTAGCCTTCCATTCACAAAAACAGGGCAAGAAACTGTCAATGTGAAATGCTGGGCAGGCATGGATGTCTTTTTACCTCTATAATTTGGTATTTTTTAAACACTTCAACGTCAAATTCATAGTTACACCAGGATTTTTAGCTCCATTGCAGAACAGAATATTTGGGGGTTGAGCCAGAGGAAGAAATTTCTGTGGGTAACTCCCCAATTCAGGTCCCTGATAGCAAATGTAATCCTCAAAATGAGAGCCAACAGAGCCACATCAGAGCTGTTCCATTTATCCGCCATGAGGATTCCTTTGCTTCATTGAAGCATGTGCCACAAGTCACCCCTATAACCTGGTTCTCAGGCCTGCTGCCTCCCAGCTCATGGCATTTTTCTTTAGTAATAGCAGAGGCTTTGGCAGACAAAGTGCTTCACATTTGTGGGCATCTGGGTGAATGCTAAGAGAGAAGATTATTCTTTTGCTCTAAACTTCTCTCGAAGCACCAAAGTTATGCTTGATTTTCCATTTCTAAACTACTTAGAAGAGTATTTCACAAACTCCTATCTATTCCAATGAAAATACTTCTTCCTTTTGAGAAAATAAAAAATTTTAAAATTTAAACATTAAGCTTAGTGCAATATGCCTGTCTTTCTGAATTCCCATTGAGTCAGGAGCGTGAGGCCCCCAGAAGTTCTGTAGCGTGTCATGGAATGCAGTTCTAAGATGGCTGTGTTTCCAATTCACATCCTCTGTGACAGTCTCGCCACGCGCCAAATGTTCATGTTTTCAAAGTAGAAGTACTTTACTTTATTAGGAAGAGTGTTATTAATCATTACTTGACAGCAATTATATAAGGCACAATGAGTAGTGACATCCTCTATCACCATTTTGTATTAAGGGGAAGTCTTGGAATAATTCAGTTGTGTTTTTTTTT
>NW_006371412.1:0-949 GCF_000327345.1 Myotis davidii
ATCAATACCTTTCTTAACTACATTCTTCTTTCACCCCCAAAGCAATGCCTGAGTTAAGGACGCAGTGCTTTCTCACCTGTTTGCTGCAAGCGTCTGTCTCCTCAGTAATCTTACCAGGACATTGCTCATGACTCTTTGTGCCATGATCTGGCTCGTGATCTGGCTTCTGCTACTTATCTGGCCTCATATTTGCTATTCCCTGCTCCACCAAGCCACCCACCTCACTTTGATGCCCCTCCTCATTTCAGCACAGGGTGATCCCATTGTCTGAACCACGTTTCCATATTAGAATGCATGGTATATTCTTACTCTTGCTCTAATTCCAGGTCATCTGTTGCTTTGTATGTGAATTTGCTCTGAGTTCTCCAGACATTTTTACCCGTGTGCTACCACATAGTTAACCCCGTGTTGAAATTAAACTCTGGTATTTTTGTTTTTTTTTCATATCCATTTCTAAATAGTCTGCTCTTTCAAGACAAGAATTAGTTTTCATCATCCTTGAAACCCTTATACCAACTTCAGTGGTTGTTGAACAGTAGGTGCTCATAATGAAAGAGGGAATGCCTCTTTAAATAAATATGCATTAATATAGTTTAATCCATTTACAACTGTATTCTAATCACCAGGTCATCTTATTTCTCCAGATATATTCTGGAGAGCTTTTTTTTTAGTTATCCACTCAAACTTTATTATGAAGATGCCTAATCACTTAGAAAATTTCAATTAGACTAGTATCAATTATTTATTAGAAAAGTACCTGCCAGGGCTGACCGCAGACCCTGTGCGACGGATGAATGATACTCTAACATGTTTCTGTGAAGGAGAGGGCTAAGGCACTACTTGGCTGTTATATATAGCCTTGTTCTCCTGCCTTCTTTGGCTTTTATTGTCTTAACAGCTTGTACTAAAATTAAGGTCTAGATACAATCAGCAAAGTAAGCATCCTTGA
>NW_006371413.1:0-947 GCF_000327345.1 Myotis davidii
AGCTAATTTGCCTACAAACGTCAGGTGGCCATATAATCTGGCCACGCAGTGTATATCTTAGTGAAGTTATTAGGTATGAGCATTAAACATTTTGATGTATCTTCCTCAGCTGTCAGAATTTTGTATCTCTACACTTCCATCAAGAGTAGGTGAGCAGCCAGCCATATATCTTGGACTTTATTAGCAAAGTTACCTGGTATATTAAGCTATTTCAGTTGGGTAGAATTCAGATTTAGTCCAGTTCCTAGTATGTTTCACAGGGTAGATCTGCAGCTGAGGTTTATCGGACTGAAGAGCTTTGGGATGTAGCCGTGACATGGTAGACAGGCCATTTTTCTCCAACTGATCGGTGCCTTAGTTCCCATCTCTGTAAATGGGGCAATCATTTTGTCCTGTCCTTCCTGTGGGGATGGTGGAGGATAAATGAGGTTAGTTGGGTAAAGTGTTTCATAACTTTTTAAATCAAAGAATTTATGCATTGACTTTCTTTAAAAGAAGAGTTACATAAAGCTGACTGCTCCTTATATCCTTAGGTGTATAGAAACGAGGGAAGTAGCTCTTCCTCCTTTGACTTCTTGGCAGAAGAAGCCTCCACTTTGATAGTAGGACACTGGGATGGAAGTATGTCATTGGTGGATAGACGGACACCTGGAACTTCTCATGAGAAACTGATCACTTCTTCTTTGAGCAAAATAAGAACTGTTCATGTCCACCCAGTGCACAGACAGTATTTCATAACTGCAGGATTGAGGTATGTTCTTCATAAAATTTTATGATTTAGGCCCTTTATTTTAATCCTCACCCAAGGACATGCTTTTACTGATTTTAGAAAGAGAGGAAGAGAAAGAGAAAGGGAAACACTGATGTGAGAGTGAAATATTGATCCATTGCTTCCTGCACGCACCCCGACAGGGATCGAACCTGCAACCTAGCTATGTGCCCTGACT
>NW_006371414.1:0-947 GCF_000327345.1 Myotis davidii
TATCCACTGAGCCAAACCAGCTAGGGCCGTATGTCAATTTTATACTGTCCTCCATCTAAGAATGGTTTGTACAATTTTTAAGTGGTTAGAAAAACTGCCCTCAACCACTGTTATTGAACTAAATGGCTTTGGAAATTAGCTTTTGCTGTGGGCTTGATACTATTTCTCAATGAATTAAACCTAAAGCTATAAGGCAAACAGCACTTACACACCAAACTTATACTATAGTAAAGTCATCCCAACAGCTAACATTGTTTGAATCACAAGTGATCTAAAGCTGTGTTATATACTTGCTGTGCTGTTACTAACAAATTTGCAGTACATACATTTTCTGTATTCAAACTACAGTTCCAACAGCATCTTTTGGACCCGGATGTAGGTAAAAAGAAAATGTCCATATTTTAAAAACCTATTTAAATGTGCAATCGAGGACCTAAACTTCACTTGGAAGCAATTAATCTGCAACATAATGACATGCTAAAAGGTAAATATTGAGAATAATTTAACAGAATTGTATAAATGTTTTGCAACAAATACGCTCAATTAAAGCCCTATGCTCATGGACTGATATCAGTATTTAGCAACGCCTATGACAGAAAACTTCAGACATTTTCAAAGATAAAATACATAACATCTCGCTTAAAATCGCACGAGCTGAGCCAGGTGTTTGAGCATGAGCTACCTGTGACTCCAGGCATTGTGCCATCTCCTTCATAAATACTTACTTTCTTGGCTGAAAAAAAAATCACATTAATAGATGAGCATTTGCTATTGATTTTGATGATAGGAAACACTAACTTTAAACTCCAATTAAGGAAAATGATATCCCCCCCCCAAAATAATTTTATCTTCTCCTTAATAGTATTAGTATTATAAAAAGATTGTATCAGTTATTATTTTTAAAATTTCATCAACATGAATTTTGTGGATATTTATCTCGTTATTTT
>NW_006371415.1:0-948 GCF_000327345.1 Myotis davidii
AACAATTGCTTCATTGGCTAAAAAAAGCCAGCACTTTGAACACTACCTGGGTTTCTGAGCCAGCTTCTAGCCTACCTAGACCTTTGAGAATCTTGATTTTATTCTCCAATATATTAATTTCTCCCAACACTATAAGCCCTGGTCATTTGATGCGAGTATTCCACATGATTCTCCATTTATATATGATAGTAGATGAATAATACATTGTACATAACAATGCTCTTAAACTGTAACGTGCCCATGAATTATCTGGTAATCTTGTTAAAAGTGTGGTTTCTGATGTATAGGTTCAGGGTCCCGAGCTTCTGCATTTTAACAATCTTCCAGGTAATAGTTCATAGATTATTCTTTGGATAGCAGGGATATAAATAACTTTATGATTTCAGCTTCCATATTCCAATTTGTGCAAACATTTTCAAAAATTACTTTGACCATATGGTCCACGCAGCTGGCAAAACATGAACTAAAGAGACACATTCAAATGATACCATTTTTGATAACAATATGAGAAAATGTTTAAAGTATTAAGAAAAGGCCACAGGCTTAATATCTTCGGAGACATGTTGAAATTCTGAGGAGTAGTGTCTAGACGTTCCTGTGAGTATGGAAGCCATTGTTAACTGTATTAACTGACATTATTAACTACTATTAACCACAAGTAACCATTTTAAAGGGGAAGTGAAATAAAGAGAAGTTACTTTATGAGTTTGGGTCTGGTCCAGGCTTCAACACATTGGATTTCTCATCCCTTTCAAACAAATCTGTTCACTGAGGCTGATTTCAGAGAGTTATTAATATTATCAAATGTATTATCATGTCTTGCTACTTATTACTGAACTAGGAATAATCAATGATGTGTCTGGAGTTTGCAACAAAATATTTTGTTGACTTAAATAATGATTCAAGTGGTAGAGAGGTTAGGCCCGCAGGGGTGGGCAAACTTTTTGA
>NW_006371416.1:0-948 GCF_000327345.1 Myotis davidii
TCTGTTGACTAATGAGTTTGCCGACCACCGCCTTAGACCATTAATATTGATGTTGGTGGTAGCCAGATGCAACAAGTGAAGTTTAAAAAATTATGCAAATAGTTTAATCATCACAGAGATTATAACTAACCAGCTGAGAAACTTCAAGAACCTTGAGCTTTCTATTAGACATTTCAAAAAGAACAGACCTTTCTTATTGCTTTGCATACTCATTCACTCATTCATTTGTTCATTTGATCCACAAGTATTTATTGGTGTACACTTACTATGGACCAGAAGGATGCCAAGAATACACAATGGGGGAAAGCATGGTCTCTTCAACAAATGGTGCTGGGGAAAACTGAATACCACATGAAAAAGAATGAAATTTAACCCTTATCTTCTACCATATTCAAAAATCAACTCAAAATGGGTTAAAGACTTAAGCATAAGACCAAAACTCTAAAACTCCTAGAAGAAAACATACAGGGACAGTCCCATGACATTCACCTTGGAAATGATTTCTTGGATGTGACACCAAAAGCAACAGGCAACAAGAACAAAACTTAATAAGTGAGACTGCATTAAACTAAAAAGCTTCTGCACAGCAGAGGAGATAATCAACAGAGTACATCTCATTTTAAATGTTGTTTCTACAGTAATTTTTAAAATGAGATGCTAATTACACTATTGAATTTTAAGATACATGATGCTTTGACATATATTATTTGGACATGTACAGCCGCATCAAATAATTATTTTGTGAAAAAAAAACCTGTAATTTAAGACCTAGGGTCTGAGATAAGAATGTGTCACTACTTATTGCTAATAATATAGGAGTACTTCTTTGCACTATGAATTCCTGTTAGAATTTGAGACTAAGCACTGATTCAAAACAATATGTTCATTTCAGTGTTATTTGCAATAGTTAAGATGTGGAAGCAGCCCAAGTGCCTATCAGTAGATGAG
>NW_006371417.1:0-947 GCF_000327345.1 Myotis davidii
GCTGTGCTAGAGGGTTTGAATTTTCTGTTTCCATTTGGTTTTTGACCTCCCTCAGTTTAGGTTCTACCTCCCCACATCTTATTCTATTTTTGTCCACTATTACAGAAAAAAACATCAAATTTGAAACATCTTAGCTTTATTTAAAGCCTAAAAAACGCAAAGATGAAAACGGGAGGGAGGCTATACAGGAAAAAAAGATGATCACATAATTAGAACAAGACAGCCAAATTCCAAAAACTTTCCATTTCTATTTACCTATTTTTATTTTTTCACTTGTAACAAGGACTACTAACAAACTCCACTCATTTGGCCACAGACCCCAGTGGTGTTGGCGAAAAACTTGCCCCTCATGTAGCATACCTCCTACACAGTGAGTTCCATTTAAATAACTCCCCTCCTAGCTCCTTAATTCTAAAGTTTCTGATATTTTAGGTTCACACATTACATTCGTGTTTAATGTACGAACAGAATGTCAGCTTTACTCGCCTAATTTCCTCAAATTCTTAAGTTATGGCAGAAATATTAAGTAGTAAGATATTTTTAACTTACATTGTATATACCAAAATGTTTACAGATGTTATCTTTGAGTACTACAAATATGAGGGATTTAACTTTTTTCCTTGGGGCTTTTCTGTGTTTTAAATTTGTTCAGTGAGCATTACTTTTATAATCAGGAGGCAAAAGAAAAGGCTTTTGTTTTGAAGAGAAACCTATAAGGAAAGAGATTATTTTTAATATCTACCTGACATAGTAAATTATGTTTAAATGACTTTATGGAACAACATAAGCAATTTAATAATATTCTAAAAGACAATCTCAGCATCACTGACAGGTAATTATTCGTTTCATTTCTTAACCTATTTCTTAAAACTGTTCCATAGATGGATTTATTTCCTTTCATTTTCAATTGATACAGCAATCCTATATAATAAAAGCCTAACATGCTA
>NW_006371418.1:0-948 GCF_000327345.1 Myotis davidii
GTGTACATCATAGTGACTGGTCGTTCTGCCATTCGGACGATTTGCATATTAACTTTTTATTATATAGGATGTATAGTATTTCCATTGTATACTTCCTATCAATTGTTTTTCTTATACTGCTAGTAATTTACCTTACATTCTCTAATAATTTTGATCCTGTTCTAAATGTGATTCAGTTTGTGTTTTTAAATTAGCCTTGTACTCTTCAGGTTCCTAGTTATTGGGACTAATTCATGGTCCACTGAGGTTATCAATTATTCTACCTATTAATATGTGTTAGTTAGAGCTAAGGTTGAGTCACAAAATGTGTGCACTTAAGTGACTTTAAGTTAAAGGGAAGGATACACTTCAGTTGGAGAGCTCGAGCCAACAGTCTTCCTTGCTACAACTCCATAGAGATTCACCTTTATTCCCATAGGAGAAATATCAGTGGGGAGAGGTAATTCTTGACATTTTAATCCCCAAAGGCAGAGAACTGAGAGAAGAAACTGATGGAATATGGAAGGCCCAAATATGATAATTATCCCAGTGAAACACTGGGGAGAGGCAAATGTTAGCAATGCCTCTTATCTTTCCTGTCTATATTGCTTCTGCCTATAGCTACCTGCTCACCTACACCAGTTCATCATCGTCTATCATTTCCTAGACAGGTTTTTTTGAGTTTGCTGGTATATTGGTGGCGGTTATTTAGTAGTGATTTCTGATTTTAGGTATCTCTGTCATATCAATATCTTTTAAATATCCTTTCAGAACTAATTTTGGAGGAGGTACCCAGCAGTCCATGCTTTTGTACATCTGATGAAAAAACTAAATTTGCAGCTTTGTGTAAATAGAGTCGATGTGCACAGAGGTTATGTATTCTAAATCAACTGAAGGGTCTAATAGATATCAATCTTCTGTCAATACAACTATCACTCTGAAACTAACTATGCATTGCATTCATAATAC
>NW_006371419.1:0-948 GCF_000327345.1 Myotis davidii
CCGTCCCTTAACAATATGGTTCAAATGTGAATTACCATCGTATGTTAACTGTGAGACCTGCATAAAACACACACTTCGCTGCCGGCTCCTCAGTGCACAAATCCACGTAACTAATAGGCTCCTTGTGACCACAGCCGGTGGGCTACTTCTCAGAGTCTGTTCGTGGCTGGTCACTGTGCTTGCATGATTCAATTCACTCCCATCCAAGACATATCACCGTGCTGCCCCCTTCCGTAAGTGACAAACCCACGTGACACCTGAACAAAAATGGAGACGTGGAAGAGAGTTGGTGAACAAAGATGAAAGTGTAGTAAAGAAAGGAAAAATGAGCTGCAGTGAAATTTGAGTTGAACGTGTGTGGAATTATGGAAGAAAGAGCTCGCAGATTCTTAGATCCACAGCCAGGGTCTCAGAGAAGGTGAGCTTGCCCACATGAATGAAGTGATTGTACCCAAAGGGAGGGAGATGTTCCCGACAGAGGTACCCCGGCAAAGATCTTCACACGAAGGAACGCTGAGAGGTACGATAGCCTTGAAAGCACCAAGGATAAGTTGTCGGAAGCAGATCCACACTTACAATGGAGCGCGACAACGCGCAGGCACAGAGAGTAGATTCTGTCCTCGTCACAAGTTACACACTGGCAGGAGGCCCGCCCTGTTCACACCACGCTCGATACGTGTTTACAAAGAAACAACCGTGCCTAATGCTCAGTGTTTCCAGTGTGTGAGTTACAGTAGACCAGGTGAAGGTTAATTTGACCATTTTCACTTCCGTATACCTTTGTTGCTGCCATGGTTACCATTGATGCCTGAGACCCTTACACAGTCTCCGCGAGGACTGCCTATGTTTCTGGGTCACGGAATCTCGAGGGGCTGGTTCTGAAGCTTATGATTACCTGCTCTTCCCCATTATAAGCCAGTGTCTGCTGTGTGTTTCGGAGCCCAGGGG
>NW_006371420.1:0-948 GCF_000327345.1 Myotis davidii
GAGGGAGTCCCCCAAGAAGTGGCTATTCTAGAAAAACAGAATTATAGAGTTGGAAGCAGTCTAGTCAATCCCACTGAGGGTCTGAATCGTTGCTACACTGTCTAGTTTTCTCTTGATAAGAATGAGAGATGAAAAACATGTAGGCTGGGGCTGGCACTTGCCAACTCTTGCCGGGAGTGAGGGAAGTGTACACTAAGCCGCCGAGACAGCCCCTGGTTTGGGGAAGAGATTTCTGCTTAGCCTTTCACTTCAGAACGTCTGCAGCGCGCACGGCCCGTAAAGGAAGCTCGTGCACTTTGCTTGGCAGAGGCGGAGCGTGAGTAATGAAGTCTTGGCTCCAGCCAGCATTCTAAAGCTGGGGTTTTGCACAAGTTGCAAATCCCCAGAGGAAATGCTGGAGCACAGAAGGCCTGCATATCGTGGATTACACTAATCCAGGCAGGAAGTGATAATGACATAGTTACACAAGCTGTGTTTCTCATAGCTAATTGGGAGAGATGGTCATTTAATTAAACGTGGGCTCCTTAAGAGCAGGACAGCCGGAGAGCCTTTCCTGGACCCTCTCGGTCAGGGCATTTAAGCTCAACTGTAAGTTCAATGAGAGCGAGGTCCTTATATTTTTTTATTAGCTTCTAATACATAGTGTACTTCCTGGAACTTAGCAGGTGCTGCACCTAGACTAGAAGACTTCTGAGTATCTCACTAGCCCTGGGAAATACTTTGTTTTGTACCAAGTAGAGGTTCCAAGACTTGACTCAGTCAACCTCTTTTGAATGCAAGAACGGGTCAGACCTGATATTCTGCGTGTAAAGAACTGGATATGCTGATTCAAAAAATAAAAGTTCAATTGATAAAATAGAGATAAGAGAATGCCTCCATGAAGTTAGGAACATAATCATTAAATTTTTATTTTTCTTCTCTCCAATCAGACAGAAAACTGGGTCTGGG
>NW_006371421.1:0-948 GCF_000327345.1 Myotis davidii
GGGATGGAGTCCGCAACCAGGGCATGTGCCCTGACCTCGTGGGTAGACGCTCAACCACTGAGCCACGCCAAGTAGGCACTTAAGTTGTTTTTTAACTAAAGTTCTGGAAGGGGGAGACTTGTGGTACAAGAGAACAGCACTGCATTGAGGCCAGAAGAGCCAGGTTCCAACATCACCTCCGCCCCGATCAGCAGCATTCTGCTAATTTCTCTGGTAAACTCTTTAGTAACAAAAGGGCATGTGTGCTGTTTCGTTAGCATGGGACTCCTGAGAGGACACAATGCAGTAAGGTACCCGAAGGCATTTCCTTCTTATCCAGGTGAATGACCACCAATGAGATCAGAGCCATGCAACTGAGAAGGGATCAATGCTCACGACGGGAGAGAGAAGGGTCAGGGCCACTTACATTGCTGTAACAGAGTTGAAGTCTCTGAGCTCAGACCAATTATAGTTCCTGGTGGGACATGTCACTGTGTAGATCTGGGAAAACTGCTGTATTGTAGGAAACCACAGAGAACGGCGGATGTATGAAACGGAGACAAGGGTGAGCACATTCCAGGCAGGCAACACCTTGGAAACCATGTGTCACACAAACATGCCGGAAGACACATGTAAGTGTCAAAGTAAGTACTGAGCGCTGCCACTCGGGATTCAGGTAGAGGATTCTGGGGGATGAGGAGACGACTCAGGAAATAGGCCAGGTTTTCAGACACCCGTTCATTCACTCTGCAGCCCCAAACATAGAACCCAGGCATTTGTTGGGGGCCACAACTGGCCAGGTTTCATCCTAAAAGCTGGGCAGAGAGATAAAATGTATCCTGGTTGCTGACCTCTTGGTCCTCTCATCCAGTCGGGACAGCAGGTGAGTTAACACACAACGATCCATACACTGACGTTTGGTCTTTATTAACGCTCAGGACCAACGGAGAGACTCAGAACGCTAAGACT
>NW_006371422.1:0-948 GCF_000327345.1 Myotis davidii
ACCTCGATATCTGAAAATATTCTTTTGCTAAGAGACAAAGTGTCCCATGGCCTTCCTGCCTGGATAAGAATGAAGAACAAGGAGATGGAAGTGTAGAGGCACTCAGCTTTTAAGTCTCTATTTGCTTTTTCCTCCCAATAACAGGTAATGGAATTATGAGTCTGCAGAGGCAAAACCAATAATACCAGTAAGTCTCCTAAAATGCAGATCAAGCTTTTTAAATGATGGCAAGAGCTACTCCCATGATGAAGGGGCACAAACCAGGGACAGTCTGGGGTGCAGCAAAGATTTTAAGTGCTTCCAGAAGCTTACTGCTCCTCCATTGTCTCTTCTCTCAGTAATTGTGGACTTTTTAAATTACCAATTAGAGAAAGGACCAGTGAGAGGTGTCTGAGTTAAACAATCTTTATCTAGTTGCAAATCCAACGAGAAAAGCATTGATTAACTTCCTCTTCTATATTGGAAAAGGTTTAAACTGCTTGATAACAGGGCATGTTTGCACTGATGCATATGAGCCTGTTAAGAGGTAAATTCATTCATTTTACTTCCACATACTATGATAGTATCCATATCAAGGGCGCCCAGGTTGTTGTTTTTTTAATTAATCATTTCTTTTTCCAAATTCAAATGTGCTCCATGGGAGCCTGATAAATAAATGCTCTTTGGCACTACCACAGAATGGAATGAGTATAAAACCACACTCACATTTTGAATTAAATTGATACTATTATCTAGGTGGGAGGCAGTTATCTCTAATTGTGCAATTCAAAATGCAGTGTCAAACTCTGATATCTATGATTCAATTCACCTTCTAGATAACCATCAGAGTTGTTTATCAGAAATTTCCTTGTTTTCATTTCTGGTACCTCTGCTGCTTCCTTTGTAGCTAACATGACAAATGATGCAATGCACATTTCAACTCCCATTTTGGCTCTATGCCAATCTAGA
>NW_006371423.1:0-948 GCF_000327345.1 Myotis davidii
GGCCCCTGACCCACTGGGCTCCTCACCCTCTTGAAGAAGTCCTGCCAGGAGTCAGTTTCCACAGCAAATGCCAGAAGATGGGTCAGGCGCATCCCTTTCACCCCACTTAGCTGCGCGACAGATGTTATTCATATTCACCACAGTGTCCAGCCCTTTGACAAAAGCTACAGAGTTCCTTGGCTCAATAAAAATCATGTGTCATCGAGTTCCCTGGGTTAAGTGCATGCTACTTAGTAAAGCATTTCCTTTGGTCTGTTTGCTCGATGAGATGTTTGGAGACCTCCAACATCTGCCTTTTGGTCACAGCCCGCCTTTCCCTGCCCCACTGTGGCCAAATGCCCTTCTCTTGGCTCTGGTCAGACTTTAAGGTGCTTACTCCCTCTGCTCAACTCTCCACTCCACTATCTTTTGGCAACTCCCAACATTTCCTTGAGTCCAGTGGAATGTTGACATTCTCTACCCAAAGCGCAGAATGCTGGGAGCGAAGGGAGGAGGCACTGCAGCTTCACACGGTTTTATTATTTCCTGGCCTCGCTCTTGATCCCAAAGCCCAAAGATTGATTCCAAATGTGCCCTGCAGCCAATCCCATCATTACACGGATATTAGGCCCTACAACCCAGCATCGTGGCTTCAGCTTCTCCGGGCCTCGTGAGACCGTGTGTGGGTTGAGTTTTGACATTGAGAAAAGAAATAACAACCTTGTAGGACTGATTGAAAACATACCCAGTGTGGCAGCGTTTGCATGTGGCTCTCGGCCTGTGGCTTCATCACTTTGAAGAGAAAACATCAGCAAGGGATGCTACTAAAAGTTGCTTTAAAAAGAGAGGCCTCTTTTAATTCCTCTGCAGCAGCAGGTAGAAGCTATCGCTGTCCACACATATTAGTCTGCAGGGTCGTCATCTTGCATGTAAAAACTCTGCTATTGGAAAACCCTCTATTTTTAATGT
>NW_006371424.1:0-948 GCF_000327345.1 Myotis davidii
TTATGTGTGTCATGAGATGAAAAAGGTTGAAATTGCTGGTAAATAGTTGAATAATCAGATTTCTGTGATTGTCTCTAAAGCACCTTTTTGCAATTAGATTGTTTGAATCAGGACATAGACAAGGTCCGCACATTTCACTTGACATCTCTCATGTTTCCTTGAAGGTAGAGCAATCCTCTCTATCCAGTGACTTGCTCAAGAAGTTACCTGGTGTAATACCCCACATTTGAAATTATCTGTGTGTTTCATGTGGTATCATTTACATTTTATATTTTCTGAAAATCTAAGCTCTCTCTGATTAGATTCAGACTTAACATTTGGCAAGGATACGTCATAAATGCTGGGTATTTCATGCTGTATCACATCAGGAGGCACATGGCATCTTGTTTCACATTTAGTGATCAGGGAGGTCAGATGATGACCGCATGATCCTTCCTCTTCCTATCTACCCCAGTGGTCTTCAATTTCTGCTTGAATAATGGGCGACACATTTGTTTTTATGCTGTTCATAGTTCGTTTATCTCACTTTTTTTTTTTTAGACCTTGAAGTTATATCTGGTATTCCAGCCGAAGTACCACACCTCAGAGAACGTGCAATAGGAGAAGGACGCCATCTGTGTTTCCAATTAGTAAGCCCATCAGGAACAGCAGTTTCAACTCTTAGTTATATTAACAGGACCAATCATCTTGCTGTAGGTTTTTCTGATGGCTACCTAGCACTCTGGAATATGAAAAGCATGAAAAGAGAGTAAGGATAACTTTTTTCTGATTTGATTTTTGGCCGTTTCTTTCTGAATATAACTTGTACCCTATTAATATGTAAAAATTAGCTTAAGGGGAAAATGGTAGGATAAATTAATGATTGAGTGACTATGAATAATTTTTTATTATATTAAATCATGATGATATAATAAAGAAATGGCTTAGCACATGAATTTAGGTTGATTC
>NW_006371425.1:0-948 GCF_000327345.1 Myotis davidii
ACACACACACAAAGGTACAGGTATAGTTGACTGTTGAGGAAGTGTGTTTCCTGGAATAATCCATAAATTCAATTTTTGTATATTGAATGTTATTTCCCTCTCCTGCATAACAAAATCAGACTTGCTTCTTCAGAAAATGATTTGCTTTAAAGATGTTATAAAATCCCATTTAAGAAAAAAATGAACACAAAAGAAGTTGGATAGGAAATCAGAATATGAACTAGTTAATTTTTACAAGTGGCAACATAAACATCTAAGGGAAAATAATTATTGTTGCAAGGAAAAACAATCTACCTACATATTTATAGCCTAAATGGAGGTCTGTGGTATATTCTTGGGGGTCTTTGAGTTCAAATGAGAACTTCAAATATTTTCACTTCCGTTTTCCTGATATCATGGAACCCCTAAGACAGCATTGCTCCACACCTACAGAGAGAGCTTTGCTTGCCATTATGTCTCTGTCACTAAGTGTGGCCAAGAGCCAGGGAATGTGAATAGTCTTATAATGAATTTACGAAAGAGAAGTGACTGGAACTCAATTACACTGGCTCATTATTGAGCCAACAGCTTTCCGAGGCTAAGGCCTTGCACCAGGTCCCAGTAAGCGATCTACAGAATATGAAGGAAAACTTTTGTCATTAGAGAGTTTCTTTTGTGTGCTTTTTTAAAGTTCTGTATTCTGTAGTGTGCTATTAGAATTGATTGATCCATCAAAATAATGAAAGTGTAGTTTAAATGAGTTCATAACTAAAAGAAAAAATATTGAAAATAATAATAATGATGATGTAACAAAAGCCGGTCCATCACCCTTAACAGCAAAGGATATGGGAAAGCGCAAATAAAGCTTTCTACTATTGCATTAACATGGACAATTTAGTTTTACCCCTAAACCCCATCTAGCATGGTAAATTCCTGTTGGTAATTTGAATTTATTAGTTTTAAAGTTCT
>NW_006371426.1:0-948 GCF_000327345.1 Myotis davidii
TAAGGTTACACCATTGGGGTAAAAAATAAAGTATATATGGTTAAAACAAGACTGTGAGGACTACTAGACTACAGCAAACAAACCACAACACAACTGATTTGCTTGATAAATGGTTGTACACAGTTGGTTACCTTAAGAGAATGTACCACGGGTTCAGGCTGCTGAGAAGGTGTGGTATGTCCACTGAAGCTAGCTGGAGAGTTGGGTGAACTGTTATTCCCATCAGCCCCTGATGACAACCTAAAAGAACCCTTAGTAGAAAATCAACAACTTTGTTATTAAAACAAAAGTCGTTTATAACTGCACAGATGTCATTCAATTTCACTGCCAAATGAGAATCAGCCATTTGCATAATTTTTTTTCCGAGACTGTCCTACAATACTATCCACCTGTTAACTGGAATGTACTTGCTGCTTGACCAGCAAGAAAAGTTAACCAAGGACCATCTCTATGCATGTCCAGATGTCATTTCTAATTTACCAAAGAGAGCAAAGCCCCCTAAGGAATGACCATTAAGCATTTCAAGAATGACTTTTTGAAACTTAAACATACTCAAGTGTGGGGAATTTGTGAGTTACCCCACAGCTGAGCTAACATGCTCATTCAGCAAGACAAATGCCTCATTCCATATGTCTCAGAAAATGCAGACACTTCACATTCTTATAAAACATTTCTTCGAGGGAAGACCTGTAGTGGAACATATTCCAAAGAGATTTAACCAAATTCAGTATTTTCTTTCAGAAAAAAATCCTTATTTTCTGGTCTTTTTGGATATGAAAAACAAAATGGATCAGATTACATATTTGTAGTTCATTGACTCTGCAACTTAGTTGCTGAGAAATCAGAACCTGCCATGATTAATTTGGCCTGTGAGGGTCACAGTCACCCATACGGGAACTGAGGGGAAACCAAACCGACTTTTTCTAGGGGATTGCTTGCAGAAAGACT
>NW_006371427.1:0-948 GCF_000327345.1 Myotis davidii
ATGTGACCTTGGATTGCTTTCTGTAAATGGGTACATTTTAATAATGTATTATTGTACAACCAATGGAATGATTCAAATGATTGTTCTGATAAAACTTTATTTGGTTCTTCTTGAAAAAAGTCTGAAAACTATAAAATCTCATGGAAATGTAATATATATCATTGTAATAATCTGTAGCTGTTGATTTTCAATTTATGCCAGTAATTTAATGGCTTACTAGATTTTGACATTCTGGTTTATATTCTGTGGTTAGAAAATGGGGAAAAAATGACAAATCGTAATTCTAAGCTATGTCATCTGAAATGTTACATATCCGAACTACTGCATGCCTTTGATCCCATTTCAGCACCAATGTGAAGAAAATCCTACCAACAACAATGTATTACTTAGGATGGAATTGAAAGCAGTCAAGTAACAATATCACATTGGGAGTTGGGGAATGGGCCAGGAGGGAAGAAGACCTGGGTCCCTGTCCTAGTTCCATAGCTTACTCATCATAATACAAAACACCCACCTGAATAGTTCCAGTGATCAGCGTCCTCGTGTAGAGAACAGAACTCACACAACTGGCCTCGCCCACCTCACAGCGCTGATGTGACAATTGAATGAAAATGTCCTTAATGCCGTATTTACAAGGTACTTTCCAAAAACACATGGAGTTATTATTTCACTTTGTTTGAAAAATGAAAATTCAGAATTGCCTTAGTATTTAAATATATGAATGATCACATTTTACAACCAGAACTCTTAAATATAAATGTTGGTGGACTAAACTACAAATTAAAAATTAGAGCAGAGGATGGCAGTACTTCAAAAGCCACAAGTGCTTATTGGTTCAAAGTGATGACTCAACTCTAATGCTTTTAGAATTTGCTGATAGCAAACCAGCAACGTAATTTACAGACTTCAGCAAAGATGAAAGTATCTGCTTTGATTTAAAAAAAAAAA
>NW_006371428.1:0-948 GCF_000327345.1 Myotis davidii
ACTATACTCACTCAGTCATTGGTCTTCTGGGTTGTCAATCAAAACAGCTTTAGAAATAGATTATGACCCCATAGTGTAAATTGACCAATTTAATGAAAATTAAGGCCTGCTGCAAAGAACAGAGTTATCTCCAGATGCCTGTTTTGGGAAATATGTTCAGTGGAATAATGAACATATTATTCACTCCCCAGTGGAGTTCCTTCAGATTCTCCTTGTAAATGACTAGGCTTTCCTTCAGTTCCCCATTTCTTCTAAAACACCTCATCCAGCCTGCTCCCCTGCTGTGTAGCTGGCTGGAGGGATGATTGCTTATGTCTGTCTTTCAAAGATGTGGCAGACACCTGAGTCCCCTCCCCACAGCTTTTGATTCAATAGGTTGGAGATGCCCAAGAATATGCATTTCTCTGCCCTGGCGGCCTGGGGACCACACTTGCAGTAGCATGAGTAGAGGGCATTTTGAGACACATTTTCCATCGCCCTTTCAGAAGGTACCCATATTGCTTTCTGATGAATTGCCTTCCTCAGCTCAAGTTTTCCTATTATGCTCCTCAGCTGTGGCTTTAGAAGCCCAAACAATGGTAAAGCAGAGAAATTCCAGCTTTCCATTCCAACCTTAAAGCAAGCCTCGAATTGCCATTAATTGCTGTTTCCTATTCCAAGCACCTGCAGGGGGCACCATTTACATAGTATTCTTTGTATGTGGAATTTCCCTCCCTTGACCTCAATTATGCAACTCTGCAGGTCTGTGGCCGAGGACAGCAGATTAATCAATTACATGTTGGATAGTGGTTGCTATCCACAGAAGAGTGTGTTGGGGATAAATTCGAGACCATTTATTCTTATTTTTGCAGTGTTTGTGTATACATGATTTCAATAAATGTTCACAACCCTGTGAGATAGCTAAAGAAGACATCATTGCCTGGCCAGAGTGGCTCAGTTGGTTGAGCA
>NW_006371429.1:0-948 GCF_000327345.1 Myotis davidii
GTTCTGTCTTTTTAATACCTTATTTCTGGAAAAAACTCTGGAATAACTACTTTTGAAGAAAGGCTAAAAAGAAAGGCAGACTCTTTTAGTGTGCTAATTGTTGAAGGTAGGAATCCAAGTGTGACGTAGGGAAATGTTTAGAATTCTGGAAATGAATAGATCTAAACACGAAGACGGAGGAGAATTGCTGTGTTTTTTACTTGAGTTCATTTTTTACTTTATACCATCTCATAACTACAGAGCACAGTGACTAATGTTAGAGTCCTGTTGCTTAGAGTGTGCCTGTGGGTACTCTTGAGAAGGAGGAACTGGTCTGAAGGATCTGAAGGCAGAGAGGAAGTGGGGGAGGAAGGGAGGAAACAGCAAAAATAGGACTGTGAATACATCAGGAAATAATGTATTTTTACAAGTCTAAGAGGGCAACACATTTCATTTGCAAATGTGTAGTATTATTTTGAGAAATTCACTTAAAAAATAATTTCACAGTATATCAGGACACTGAATGATTTATTTACTTGTGGAGCTATTCAACCTTGGTGATGGTAGACATTGAGGGATGTATTACCAGATGGTAGACATTTAACTTGTTTCATTTAAGCAACTGTTTTATGTTTTCTAGATCATTTTCTTCGCTCATACATATTTATTTTAGAAAAATGCATGCTGTTTAATAAAAATTTTATTTCTTTTCATTACTAGAGTAGATAGGGTACAGACTTTCAAGCTCCCAGCTCCAACACCAAATAGTTGTATAACTTGGAGAAACTTATTTTAATTCTATAAGCTGGTTTCCTCATCTCTAAAGTGGGGATGATAACTACTTATGTCTTACTGTTATAGTATGTAATAAGGAGTGCTTAGCAGAGACTACTGCTTAGTATATTAAGAAATGATACCTGTTATTATTCCAACTTGTTTTAATGAGAAACTTCAAACTAAATTGGCCTG
>NW_006371430.1:0-948 GCF_000327345.1 Myotis davidii
CCCTTGACTGGAATAAAACCCATGACCCTTCAGCCCATGGGGCAACACTATGCACTGAGCCAATGAGCTAGGGCTCTTCCTCTTCTCATAAGGGTAAAGGCCCTGTAAGGTTAGGACCCTACCCTGTGACCTCATTCAACCTTTATCACCTCTTCACAGGCCCTATCTCCAATACAGTCACATTTGGTTTATAGTTTCAATATATGAATTTTAGAGGGATACAATTCAGTTTATAACAGGGATGAGATAAAGATAGAGATAGCATATGTTAAATCTCTGCCATGGCTCAATACCTGAACTGTGCACATTCTTTTAGCAGTCTCAACAAAGCCGCAGAGTAGTTTTATGCTGTCCTACTTTATCTATTAAGAAACAATGATGGAGATATCAAATATGTTTATTGGGGTTGCATAGCTACTGTTAGAGGATTTGTATCCAGGTGTTTCTGGCCTAAAAGCTAGATTTCTTACTTTATTTCTTTTTGGGAACTCATAGGTAAATTAGTTATATATTCTAGTACATGATTATTTTCTTTCACATACTTTTCTCCCTTTTTAATACCTGAGATATTTCATTTCACGAAATTTTCCTATTAATGTGTTTCACACCTCCTCAGCTAACCTTCAAGTTCAACCATGGCCAAAGCGAACAATTCCCAAACGTACTGACAGCCTCTCACCACTAGCTCCTGTGCTTCTCTGCTTTTCTTCTTTGGGGCTTTATCTAGCATCATGGAAATTGCCAAATTCAAGGGCAGGACAGCCTAGATGTACCATGGAATTAATGCATTCAGGCACCACCACCAAATATAGAGTCATAAGAATCAGGGGAGGATAAAAATAGGTTTATAGTTGTTTGCATGGAAGATAATACAATAAAGGATAAATAAAAATATAACAATAAACTGTTTCACAAACTCACAACTTTAAACCTACTTTTGCCCCACCC
>NW_006371431.1:0-948 GCF_000327345.1 Myotis davidii
AAAAAAAATCAGTTTGTTTGTATACATTTGCTGAATATATGTTCTGCCCCCAAATTGTGTCGGATTTTGGTGATATAAAGTTGAATAAGAGATGGCCCCTTCCTAGCAATATTCATCAATGAATGAATGAATGACTTGTTCAACACCTGTTATTTTGGGGAAGTATTTGCATTGTAACTCCTTGCAAGAATATGCCCAGGTTCTCTCTCAGTAACTCCTAGATCCAGTTAATTTCAAGGTATTCCAGGCCAAGATCTGAGCAGATTCCGATGTTCTCAGTAACCATGAAATGGTTGCATGATGAACTTGTCTCTGTTCTTATCTCAAGTGACTCTGGAGTGGAAATATAAATTATGCCGTATATTATCTTAGAGTTTTAAGTGTTTGGATGAGAACAAGGTGTGTGCTGGGTAAGCAGTTATAAAAATTTTCTGAAATTTTATTCTGTGCCACATCATAACTCTGTATTTCTTTTTCTGTTTGTAATAGGACACCTCAAATGATGTCCTATGAAAATGCTCACACACTGCATGTACATGTATATTTTAGGGAAATTTCTAATACCCGGAATTGTTTCGTGTCATGTTCACAGACTGATAATTTAAATTTTTGTATTTGGAAACACATTTGGAGAGTATGGTTGTAAATATTAAGATGACAATTTTAAAGAGGCACTCTAAAGATTCATCTTCGGGGATTTCTAAGCCCCTTTGATTAGCATACGTGTGATAAAGTCCAACAAAAACTCCTACTGCTGAATGCTCTCTTGTTGTGCTTGGACAAGAAGCTGTTTAAAGACTAATTTTCAGGGTTCTTTCTCACCTTCCTTTGATTGGGAACTTTGTGTTCCTCTGTGATTTTAATGCACACTAATGCCCCATAAAGCATGAGATAGATGAATTATAGCAATAGTGTGAAAGTGCATTCTACCTAAAGGCATTTTTTTTT
>NW_006371432.1:0-948 GCF_000327345.1 Myotis davidii
GTACTTTGCCCACGGCTGGTCTAGGACATCACCAAGCTCTCACCCTTTTCTCCAGAGTATCTTAAATGACCTGCCTGTAAATCTCAATGTGCAGCTGCATTCAGTTCCCATGGCAACCTACTTGATGTCAATATATGTTTGAGTGTTTTCAGGGCACTGGAAAATCAAATGCTGCACCTAAAAATGCAATAAATAAAACAAATGCAAAGTGGATGCTTGAGTATTATTATTTATTTATTGCTAGGTTTATAGACTACAAGAAAAAAATCAATGGGCAGCAGGCTTTAAGAGATCTGCTGAGGTCTGGGCTCAGGTTTCCAGCCTAGAATGAGAAAGTAGATTTTGATCTCCAAGATGACTAATCGTTGAGTTGGCTGCTGCTGGAACAAGAAGAGCTCTCCTCATTTATGGCATGTTGAGCTTGTCAGACTCTTTATGATGAATGGTGTTCTCTAAACCAAAGACAGAAGCTTGGACACGAGGGGCTCTGTTAGCAGGGCCTCAGGGACCAACAGCAGGAGGCAAAATCTTTGTCTCTGCCATGAACTTGATAATGTGGTATTTATTCGTAATGAACTTAGTAGGCAGGCACTGGATATGGGTGGGCTGGGTACATGTGTACCTAGAGCTGCAGCCCTGTAGATACTGAGAGAAAAGGCACATTTAGAATACACCTTTACACCGTTTTATCCAAAACATGACTTGCATACAGTGAAATGTACATATGATATGTAGTTCAGTGATTTTTGATAATGCCTCTACCCATGAACATAACACCTCAAGTGAGATGTAGACCATTTCCTTTGTTCCAGAAAATTCACTCGTCTCCCTTTCCAGTAAACCTCCTGCCAGAGGCATAGGTTATTTTTGCTTCCTCTGGAACTTCATATAAATGAAAGTATATAGTGTGTATTTTTTTTTGAATCCTCATCCTAGGATATTTTTTCC
>NW_006371433.1:0-948 GCF_000327345.1 Myotis davidii
AGGGTGTGGGAACGTCCTTTATCTTATACTCTAACCCTGCATTGCAGCTTATCCAGACAGGAAAAGGGGAAGCCATCCGGATCAGGTCAATCCTACGCTCCCTTGTTCCCACCGAGGACTTGGTTGGGATCATCAGCATCCCCTTGAAACTGCCCTCCCTGAACAAAGGTAAGAGAAGCAGCTCAGGGTTGAGTGCTGCCAGTCCCCTCTGGGGGCCACTCTCTCGGGTTCAGGCCTCTGTCTTCCGGTGCAGTCCCTCCATCCTCCTACTTGCAGGGCAGGCAGCACCAGGGAAGGTCTTGCTCCTTTTCTGCTAATGAATTCTCTCCTATCCTCCTGGCTCCCGCTGGCTGTTCTCTCCTCTGCTTCCATGTCAGAGACTCCTATACATCCCATAGATATGGACAGTTCAGATCTCACAGTCCCAGAAGCACTCTAACCCTTTACAAGGAGGCTGATGGAATGGGACCAGTGAAAGCTCTCACCATTGCCTTCTTTCTCTGCCTCCACATCCCCCACATTGTGCAGCCACCGGGGGCAGCAATAGGGCTTGAACAGGCTCCCTTCTGCCACAGTGCGATCTATGTACCTCATGTCCATGGAGCATAAACAGATTTTCCCCAATGCAACTTGTGACATTTGGCAATCATCCATGTTAACTTTGCAACATGTATATTCTCCCAGAAGCCTTCAGTTTCTCCTCACTCCACCTGCTATCCAGGCAATTTCATCCAACAGATGGAGGAATTGAAAAGATAATGCTATCTCTGACTGTTATCGTTTCCCAAACTGGTGTTCTATGGAACATTTTTGTAGAAGATATTAACTGGTGTACAAGGAGTTTGGGGGCAAGTAAGTTTGGGAAATGCTATAGAATGTGTCACATTTTTTCAGCTTTATTGAGATATGAGTGATATATAACATCATATAAGTTTAAGGTATGCAATG
>NW_006371434.1:0-948 GCF_000327345.1 Myotis davidii
CCCTTCAGTCCACAGGCTTACGCTCTATCCACCAAGCCAAACCCGTCAGGGCAGAATATTGTGTTTGAATGTGAATGCCCTATGAGCTTGAGTGATTGAAATATCCTGGAAATGGACCATATTGTGGTATGACACCATTGTCCTAAACAACCATGTAAACAAAAATGTACTGGTGTTGGACTCTTGTGCTCTGATGTGATTGTCCGTGAATGTGGGGGGAGTGGGAGGAAGAACTCTCCCTGTGGAAAGCAGAAAGGTCCCCTGTCAGTAAACCTAGGTAAAGGGAAATCTTGGGATGAGGAAGCCTGGGAAGGGACACTCCTCTCTCCTTTATGTTGGGATTGGCAAACTGTTTCTGTAATGGTCCAGATAATAGCTAGTTTGGGCTTTGCTAAATGTCACCTGAGCTCAATAGAGTCTGGAGCTGTGACTAGAAATAAGTGACAAAGATTTATTCAATGGTCTTAAGGGTTTGCAAACCAGAAACACAACAAGGCAGTATCGAGAGAGTGTTCTGAAAGGGAAAGAATAGCTGAGGGTTCTTACAATAAAAAGTATATTCTTGAGGAAAATCAGTTCTACATTCCTAGCCCCCGAATTGGTTCAAGACGGTCACCGTCATATGTGTGCTGGTAATCATCAGATGTCCAGTGGTCCAGACATCGCAACACTTTCTTGTTGACGTCATTCAGCTGGTTACCTGGAGGTTTGGTGCATGTCCAGTCATTAACACACAATGTACTGATGTGCTTCCAGGTATTGACACAGAATGGAAAGTTCAAAAGTTTAAGTCCCCAGAGTCATTTAAAACAAAAACCATCATTTCCCTCTGACTCAGCCCACTTGAAGTTAATCATTTAGCAGCTTGACTCCATCTTACGTCTTTACTCTGATCCTCACAGGTCATGCTTACAGTCGCTGTCACACTAGTCAACTCCGGCATTACAG
>NW_006371435.1:0-948 GCF_000327345.1 Myotis davidii
TTTTTCATAATAAGCTACTTTAAGGCAAGTACTATGAAGCAATCATATTTTCCAAAGTACCTAAAAGATCTTTGATAAATAGTTAAAGGAGCCAACACACATATTTAAATGACTTCCTTCTGTAGTGTCCATAAAACCTGTTTCAAAATGATCCATTCTGTGTGGTCTAATCTATTGCACCTTGAAGTACTCCACTCAGCTAGTAATTTTTTCCTCCCATATTCCCATATTAAAATGTTTGGATTATTTTCTGAATAATGTGTGTGTAAGTAAATTGCAATTATTTTACTTTGGCAACTGTAATGCTTTCAACACATTAAAGTTTACCAGGCCACCACCTTTCTCCCCTTTCACCTATTAAAGTAGGGTGTGGTGCTAAGGATCGAGTGAGAATCCTCAGATGGGAATTCTGCTAATTATTACTAGCTCTGACACTGTCTTGCCTTCTCTAATTTGTGTAACCAATTGGAGAACTGGATTTTCCATCATTACAACATGCATGATTATGTTTGTATCCAAGTAGTTGTAAAACTAAAATTTCATGACCCTCTGTAGGGATGAAAAGGATATGATGGGTAAAGGGGTAATAAGGATACAGAGAAGAATAAGATAGAACTTTGTCTGTACCCTTACAGCCATTCTAATCTTAAATAGATGATTAAAAAGAAAGTACCATGTTATATGACAACAGATAAGAGGGATGTTATCCAGATTTGAGGCAGGTGTAGGTGATCAGGTAAGCTTTTTTTTTAATCATTATGATTTCAGAAGTGACACCAGAACCATGAATAGAAGTGAAGGGAGGTGTAGAAGCAGTGTGATGACATTCCGGACAGAGGGATCAATATGCGCAGACCCAAAGGCAAGAAAGTGAACACTTGAAAAAATAAGAGTTCACTCTGGTTGGCGTGCAGAGGAGTGAGTCTAGAAAAGTGAGTGAGTGCCAGA
>NW_006371436.1:0-948 GCF_000327345.1 Myotis davidii
AAACTCTATTCTTTGTAAAATTACACCAGCTCATATCTATTAGCCACTTGCACCCAAGTTTTCCCTTAACTGTTATGCTATTATATTAGAGCTATTTGTTAACAACATTTCATTGTGAAAGAGCACATGAATAAGGCATTTAATTGCATAAGGGATTTGTACGGAAATCATTTTAATAAATCAAGCTCGGAACATCTGCAAACATTTGTACCTAAACTACATATTTGTAGGAACAACAACCAAAAGGCACAAAAGCTCGGAATCAAAATGAAGATAAATTATTTCAACACCAACCTGCTGCCAAAATCACAGTAGAAAATCACTGTTGTTCTGCACACAAGTCTTACTTGTTTAATGAAGTTCTGTTGTCTTCATGCAAAATAGCAAAGCTTTCCAATTAGAAAAACAAAGTTTTCTGTAATACATACCCAATGAGAAAATCAGAGAGTAACAAGAATAACACCAAATGAATTTTTCTTTGGTTTTCTCATTCCAAGATCAATTTGGTTTTTTTTCCAAATAAAATACATTCCCACCATTTCCAACACAACAGAATATAATTGAAAAGCCGAAGCCACACTGAAACCACAAGAAGAAGACATCCTCTATAGAAAATTGATTAAAAAAAAGTTCAAGTATTAATTTCCCTGTGTTTATCAAAGTGCATGTACTACGTAAAACACACAGTACTTAGTGTTTAGTATTTCTACCTCTGGTTTGTTTTTTGGGAACTCATTGGGTAAAATAAAAGAAATAAATTGTGGGTAAAACAAAAACAAAACACCAGGCAATTTGCTTGCTCATCATAAACTGTCTGATGTCATTAATGGATTCCTTACTTGCATGCACTTGAAAATATTAGTTGGTGATGTTGTTACAGCAACGTATAGAAATCAACATCTCTTCTCAAAAACGTAAACATAGAGTTACCATGTGACCCAGCAATTC
>NW_006371437.1:0-948 GCF_000327345.1 Myotis davidii
ATCAATAAAATGTATTTTTTTTTAAAAAAAAGAAAAACTGGGAAAAGATGTTAGGATCAATATTTGGGAATGATGAACATTAACCAAAGGCTGTCAGCCACCTGGATGGTGCTTACTCAAGAAAAAACAACTTGGTAAGAACAGTATTTGTGGTATTTTTAATTACGTCATTTCTCTCTTCTTTTTTCCAACTTAGCAGAAACCTTAAAAATAACAGCTCAGATTATCATAAGGAGTAGAATGGACCTCATTCACAAAGAAGTTTATCTTCTTTTTTTGTTAATGTGTTTGTTTGACCTGTATGGTGGCTTAAAAGACTTGTCTTTATTTCACCTGACTCAGAACTTGCCCAGTGCTAAAGCTGCAACTCAGAGTGAAGGGCGAGATTGCATGTGTGGAAACTACTTACAGGGAAATTTTTAAATGACTGCTGCCTGAGGTGATAGAAAACCATTGGGGCAAACAATAGACTAACTAAAAATTGAGAGGAAAGTCTGGGAAAAGAGATGTTTCTATCTAAGTACTTGGAAAGGCTCTTTAAAAATATAATCTGATATCCAGAGTTGCCAAATCAAACTATTAAAATGTATACTCTTCAACCAAAAACTATGAGGTATGCAAAGAAACAAGAAAATATGGTTCATATACAGGGGAAAAGAGTTATCAATAGAACCCTCCTTGGTCAAGACCAGAAATTAGATGTTGTAAACAAAAACTGTTTTCAAAAATCTGTTCAAAAGACTGGTCCAAAATGGTAGTGTAGGAAGACCTAAATCACCTTCCTTGCACACTCCAAATATACACCCACATACACAGCAATTCTCCTCAATAACCACCGAGGGCTGATTGAACATCTGCACAATAAACTTGAGAGAGAGAAACTACATAGAGAAGGGAACTCCCTGGGATCTGTGGAAACTCTAGGGCAGTGGTTCTCAACCTTCTGGC
>NW_006371438.1:0-948 GCF_000327345.1 Myotis davidii
AGAAAATCTTTATTTCATCAAAGCCCATCAGGTGATTCTGGTGCACTTTCAATGTTGAGAACCACTAACCTGGAGTGACATTTCTCAAAATGTGCTCTGTGGAGCCTTAGTTCTGAGAGGTGACAAATAGCATTCCAGGGGTCCCGGGGCAGCACAGCTGTGCAGAGGAGGTGGGGGAGGGAAACACTGTTCTGGGAGAAAAAAGCAAACAAAAACACTTTTGGTGAAAGTTAAACAGGTTTCTTTACTAAAGGATTGTCTCAGGCTAATGTGAAAAACTGGCTTTAACAACCAAAATCTGTTTTTCAACCAACAGCTTTAGTATCACAGTGGAGCTTGTTAGAAATGCACATATCAAATCCCATTTTGAACCTACTGACATTGAACCTGCAGTTTTATGCACATAAAGTTCAGGGAGCATTGTGCTAAAGTGCATACTGGGGGATATGGCCAAGTGAAGACATAATGTGCAGTCTGTTAAAAATGCATTGGAGCTAATTAATAGGATAACCTGATCTAGAGGTGAGTGTCTAACGTGAGGTTAGAAATCATTCATGTCTGGATGACTGGGATTGCATGAGCAGAATAAAATAATTCCTGTATACAGTATCCCTCTACACTGTGAGGGTCAGGGGCTTAAGCTGGGTTTAGAGAAAGAGTATGTCTTAGAAATAAGGAGAACACTTGTTTTCAAACATTACATGTTATTGTCAAGCCCCAGTTAACCAGTGAAACAAAAAGGAAAAATCAGAGTCTATGAAAATAGGAGAAATTGAGCTATGTGTGAAGATTTCTGGTAATCTGACTTGCTACAGTTGCAGAAACTAGAGAAATTAGCAGAGTGAGTCTCAGCAGTAGTATTACAGGGGGTGACTACTCAGATCCTACCCAGGCCTACTGAATCAGAAACGTTAAAGCCAGGCCAGAAAATCTTTATTTCATCAAAGC
>NW_006371439.1:0-948 GCF_000327345.1 Myotis davidii
CAGCATTAGGAAGGTTGAGAACCACTAGGTCCTAGTTCATCCATGTCAGTTCTCAGCCACCGTTTTTTCAACTTTTAAAATTGAACCTAGTGGGCATTGTAAATAAGTTAAACTTTGAACTTACAGAATATAAGCCATGATCAGCCCCCTACCCACATTGGTTTTCAGTGATCATGCATCACGTAGCATTTTCTAGGGTTGTATGTACTGACGGGCGTGCTCCCCACCCCACAGTTTGGTCTTGTTTCAGGCATTCCTCTTCAGCCTGCTGTCTATAGCAGTGCTGCTCAGACATGAACACAGGAGTGAATTGCAGATTCTGATTTGGGGTCTGAATGGGCCTGAGATGATGCATTTCTAACAAGCCCTTGTGACACCACATACTTCGAGTTGGAGCAAAGTTTTGTTAGAACTCCCATCAAATTTGTGAAGCCACTAATACCTATCTACTCAATTGCTACAAACGTTAATTCTGGGTAATATCACCTCCAATCTACGATTCCACATCAAAGGGTGATAGAAATGGACCATCTTTTCAGGATAACATAAGTTTGAATTCTGATTCCTCCATTTCTTACTCTGTAAAGTATCTGGTAATTAGTAAACACTAAGTAAATAATGCTTTGCTTTTGCACCCTACCCTCTTCTCCATGAGCATAGATGCCGTCTTAAACGTAGGTGTTTGGTAGATTTTTGCTGGTTGTCTCATATCTTTTGTAAGGGATCCAAGTAAAGGATGGTTTGTATTGGCCAATGAAATAGGTTCTTAAGAGTAATAACTGGATAAAAGTATTAATAACTGGCTTATTTACTGTTGGAAGGCCTCACCAGCATTAAAACTAATGAGAGAGGTGGTAAATGCTTAGTCTGTCAGTCATTTGGTATGGCATTTATTTGCCCTTTTTTGGTTCCCAAAGGAAATCTGAAATAGAGTACTATGCCATGTTG
>NW_006371440.1:0-949 GCF_000327345.1 Myotis davidii
GCCCCCTCTGAAGACTCACACCCAGTCTGGTATCAAACCTCCCTCATCAAACAGAACAAGGAGGGCAGGACCCCAACAGAATTAGTATTCAAATGTTCATTGAATGAATGAATGTTGCCCTTCATATTCATGTAAAATGAGCAGCTTGTTGCCATTAAGGAGTTTCCTCAGAGGAAAAAAACCCCACTCAGTAAACATAACAAGTAGGAAGCAAACAGGGACATGACTTCACACAGATTTATGGAAACTATAAAAGGTCTACCCTAGCACAGTCTCTATCAGCAACTACACACTAAGTATCTGTTGTCTACATGGATCCCAAACCTATCCCTATGTGTGTCCTGCATTCATGCTCAATGGTTTTGTCTGTCATAAAACTCAAAGACAGAATTTCTTACATTAAAAAAGTCCTTGGAGGTATGGGCACAAGGTAATTGCCAAAGTCACAAAGTCTTTTAAAATATTTGATACCATATTTTGGAGGCTCTGATGCACTAATATATTAATCTACTGGTATATTTTGTGGCTTATCAGTATTGATAAAATTTCACTGATATTTATTGACAATAATATAAAAATGGTTAAAAAGGTGGGCAGTTTATTAATAGGATTCTGATTATTACACAAATTAAATCTTAATATTACTTTTGACACTATGAAGTCTAATTTTAAAACATCCATGCTATGACTAATTTCTTAGAAAGAAAAAAAGAAACACTGAATTCTGACCACTGATGTTCAATTGGAAATCTCATTGGAACACAGTATACTAGTAAAATGGCTCAAGTCAGGTAAACATAGAGACCCCTGAAAGGTCATTAGAAAGCCCAAAGTAAGATCTTTTTTTATAAAAAACAGGGTCCTATAATTTGGATATGAGTTAGAAAATTAATCTTGTGTTTGTGCCCTATCCAGGGGACTCCCCAGATTCTGAACTTGAGCTAGACGA